>NC_091543.1:6187500-6402500 GCF_030788295.1 Drosophila virilis
GATCATGGAGACATCTCCTTTTGAAACGACATATCTTCTTAAATCCCGGAGATCATGGAGATATGTCGTTTTGAAACGACATATCTTCTTGAATCCCGGAGAATATGGAGATATGTGGTTTCAAAACGACATACCTTCTTGAAACCCGGAGATCATGGAGATATCTCCTTTTGAAACGACATATCTTCTTGAATCCCGGAGATCATGGAGATATGTCGTTTTGAAACGACATATCTTCTTGAATCCCGGAGATCATGGAGATATGTCGTTTTGAAACGACATATCTTCTTGAATCTCGGAGAATATGGAGATATGTGGTTTCAAAACGACATACCTTCTTGAAACCCTGAGATCATGGAGATATCTCCTTTTGAAACGACATATCTTCTTGAATCCCGGAGATCATGGAGATAAGTCGTTTTGAAACGACATATCTTCATGAATCCCGGAGATCATGGAGATATGTCGTTTTGAAACGAGATATCTTCTTCAATCCCGAAGATCATGGAGATAAGTCGTTTTGAAACGACATATCTTCATGAATCCCGGAGATCATGGAGATATGTCGTTTTGAAACGACATATCTTCTTCAATCTCGAAGATCATGGAGATAAGTCGTTTTGAAACGACATATCTTCATGAATCCCGGAGATCATGGAGATATGTCGTTTTGAAACGACATATCTTCTTGAATCTCGGAGAATATGGAGATATGTGGTTTCAAAACGACATACCTTCTTGAAACCCTGAGATCATGGAGATATCTCCTTTTGAAACGACATATCTTCTTGAATCCCGGAGATCATGGAGATAAGTCGTTTTGAAACGACATATCTTCATGAATCCCGGAGATCATGGAGATATGTCGTTTTGAAACGACATATCTTCTTGAATCCCGGAGATCATGGAGATATGTCGTTTTGAAACGAGATATCTTCTTCAATCCCGAAGATCATGGAGATAAGTCGTTTTGAAACGACATATCTTCATGAATCCCGGAGATCATGGAGATATGTCGTTTTGAAACGACATATCTTCTTCAATCTCGAAGATCATGGAGATAAGTCGTTTTGAAACGACATATCTTCATGAATCCCGGAGATCATGGAGATATGTCGTTTTGAAACGACATATCTTCTTGAATCTCGGAGAATATGGAGATATGTGGTTTCAAAACGACATACCTTCTTGAAACCCTGAGATCATGGAGATATCTCCTTTTGAAACGACATATCTTCTTGAATCCCGGAGATCATGGAGATATGTCGTTTTGAAACGACATATCTTCATGAATCCCGGAGATCATGGAGATATGTCGTTTTGAAACGACATATCTTCTTGAATCCCGGAGATCATGGAGATATGTCGTTTTGAAACGAGATATCTTCTTCAATCCCGAAGATCATGGAGATAAGTCGTTTTGAAACGACATATCTTCATGAATCCCGGAGATCATGGAGATATGTCGTTTTGAAACGACATATCTTCTTCAATCTCGAAGATCATGGAAATAAGTCGTTTTGAAACGACATAATTCTTGAATCCCGGAGATCATGGAGATATGTCGTTTTAAAACGACATATCTTCTTGAATCCCGGAGAATATGGAGATATGTCGTTTTGAAACGTTTTGTAACGATTTATCTTCTTGAATCCCGGAGATCATGGAGAAATATCTTCTTGAATCCCGGAGATCATGGAGATATGTCGTTTTGAAACGACATATCTTCTTGAATCCCGGAGATCATGGAGATACGTCGTTTTGAAACGACATATCTTCTTGAATCCCGGAGATCATGAAGATATGTCGTTTTGAAACGACATATCTTCTTGAATCCCGCAGATCAAGGAGATATCTCCTTTTGAAACGACATATCTTCTTGAATCCCGGAGATCATGGAGATATGTCGTTTTGAAACGACATATCTTCTTGAATCCCGGAGATCATGGAGATATGTCGTTTTGAAACGACATATCTTCTTGAATCCCGGAGATCATGGAAATAAGTCATGGAGAAATATCTTCTTGAATCCCGGAGATCATGGAGATATGTCGTTTTTAAACGACATATCTTCTTGAATCCCGCAGATCATGGAGATATCTCTTTTCGAAACGACATATCTTCTTGAATCCCGGAGATCATGGAGATATGTCGTTTTGAAACGACATATCTTCTTCAAGCCCGGAGAGATCATGGAGATATGTCGTTTCGAAACGACATATCTTCTTGAATCCCGGAGAATATGGAGATTGTCATTTTGAAACGACATATCTTCTTGAATCCCGGAGATCATGGAGAAATATGTTATGTCGTTTTGGAACGTCATATCTCCGCGCGGAGTTATGTCGTTTTGGAACGTCATATCTCCGCGCGGAGTTATGTCGTTTTGGAACGTCATATCTCCGCGCGGAGTTATGTCGTTTTGGAACGTCATATCTCCGCGCGGAGTAATGTCGTTTTGGAACGTCATATCTATGCGCGGAGTTATGTCGTTTTGGAACGTCATATCTCCGCGCGGAGTTATGTCGTTTTGGAACGTCATATCTCCGCGCGGAGTTATGTCGTTTTGGAACGTCATATCTCCGCGCGGAGTTATGTCGTTTTGGAACGACATATCTCCGCGCGGAGTTATGTCGTTTTGGAACGACATATCTTCTTGAATCCCGCAGATCATGGAGATATGTCGTTTTGAAACGACATATCTTCTTCAATCCCGGAGATCATGGAGATATGTCGTTTTGTAACGACATATCTTCTTGAATCCCGGAGAATATGGAGATTGTCGTTTTGTAACGACATATCTTCTTGAATCCCGGAGATCATGGAGAAATATCTTCTTGAATCCCGGAGATCATGGAGAAATATCTTCTTGAATCCCGGAGATCATGGAGATATGTTGTTTTGTAACGACATATCTTCTTGCATCCCGGAGATCATGGAGAAATATCTTCTTGAATCCCGGAGATCATGGAGATATGTCGTTTTGTAACGACATATCTTCTTGCATCCCGGAGATCATGGAGAAATATCTTCTTGAATCCCGGAGATCATGGAGATATGTCGTTTTGAAACGACATATCTTCTTCAATCCCGGAGATCATGGAGATATGTCGTTTTGTAACGACATATCTTCCTAAATCCCGGAGAATATGGAGATTGTCGTTTTGTAACGACATATCTTCTTGAATCCCAGAGATCATGGAGAAATATCTTCTTGAATCCCGGAGATCATGGAGAAATATCTTCTTGAATCCCGGAGATCATGGAGATATGTCGTTTTGTAACGACATATCTTCTTGCATCCCGGAGATCATGGAGAAATATCTTCTTGAATCCCGGAGATCATGGAGATATGTCGTTTTGAAACGACATATCTTCTTCAATCCCGGAGATCATGGAGATATGTCGTTTTGTAACGACATATCTTCTTGAATCCCGGAGAATATGGAGATTGTCATTTTGTTACGACATATCTTCTTGAATCCCGGAGATCATGGAGAAATATCTTCTTGCATCGCGGAGATCATGGAGATATGTCGTTTTGAAACGACATATCTTCTTGAATCCCGGAGAATATGGAGATATGTCGTTTTGAAACGTTTTGTAACGATTTATCTTCTTGAATCCCGGAGATCATGGAGAAATATCTTCTTGAATCCCGGAGATCATGGAGATATGTCGTTTTGAAACGACATATCTTCTTGAATCCCGGAGATCATGGAGATACGTCGTTTTGAAACGACATATCTTCTTGAATCCCGGAGATCATGAAGATATGTCGTTTTGAAACGACATATCTTCTTGAATCCCGCAGATCAAGGAGATATCTCCTTTTGAAACGACATATCTTCTTGAATCCCGGAGATCATGGAGATATGTCGTTTTGAAACGACATATCTTCTTGAATCCCGGAGATCATGGAGATTTGTCGTTTTGAAACGACATAATTCTTGAATCCCGGAGATCATGGAGATATGTCGTTTTGAAACGACATATCTTCTTGAATCCCGGAGATCATGGAAATAAGTCATGGAGAAATATCTTCTTGAATCCCGGAGATCATGGAGATATGTCGTTTTTAAACGACATATCTTCTTGAATCCCGCAGATCATGGAGATATCTCTTTTCGAAACGACATATCTTCTTGAATCCCGGAGATCATGGAGATATGTCGTTTTGAAACGACATATCTTCTTCAAGCCCGGAGAGATCATGGAGATATGTCGTTTCGAAACGACATATCTTCTTGAATCCCGGAGAATATGGAGATTGTCATTTTGAAACGACATATCTTCTTGAATCCCGGAGATCATGGAGACATATGTTATGTCGTTTTGGAACGTCATATCTCCGCGCGGAGTTATGTCGTTTTGGAACGTCATATCTCCGCGCGGAGTTATGTCGTTTTGGAACGTCATATCTCCGCGCGGAGTTATGTCGTTTTGGAACGTCATATCTCCGCGCGGAGTTATGTCGTTTTGGAACGTCATATCTATGCGCGGAGTTATGTCGTTTTGGAACGTCATATCTCCGCGCGGAGTTATGTCGTTTTGGAACGACATATCTTCTTGAATCCCGCAGATCATGGAGATATGTCGTTTTGAAACGACATATCTTCTTCAATCCCGGAGATCATGGAGATATGTCGTTTTGTAACGACATATCTTCTTGAATCCCGGAGAATATGGAGATTGTCGTTTTGTAACGACATATCTTCTTGAATCCCGGAGATCATGGAGAAATATCTTCTTGAATCCCGGAGATCATGGAGAAATATCTTCTTGAATCCCGGAGATCATGGAGATATGTTGTTTTGTAACGACATATCTTCTTGCATCCCGGAGATCATGGAGAAATATCTTCTTGAATCCCGGAGATCATGGAGATATGTCGTTTTGAAACGACATATCTTCTTCAATCCCGGAGATCATGGAGATATGTCGTTTTGTAACAACATATTTTCTTAAATCCCGGAGAATATGGAGATTGTCGTTTTTTTACGACATATCTTCTTGAATCCCGGAGATCATGGAGAAATATCTTCTTGCATCGCGGAGATCATGGAGATATGTCGTTTTGAAACGACATATCTTCTTGAATCCCGGAGAGATCATGGGGATATGTCGTTTTGAAACGACATATCTTCTTGAATCCCGGAGAATATGGAGATATGTCGTTTTGAAACGTTTTGTAACGATTTATCTTCTTGAATCCCGGAGATCGTGGAGAAATATCTTCTTGAATCCCGGAGATCATGGAGATACGTCGTTTTGAAACGACATATCTTCTTGAATCCCGGAGATCATGGAGATACGTCGTTTTGAAACGACATATCTTCTTGAATCCCGGAGATCATGGAGAAATATCTTCTAGAATCCCGGAGGTCATGGAGATATGTCGTTTTGAAACGACATATCTTCTTGAATCCCGGAGATCATGAAGATATGTCGTTTTGAAACGACATATCTTCTTGAATCCCGGAGATCATGGAGAAATATCTTCTTGAATCCCGGAGATCATGGAGATATGTCGTTTTGAAACGACATATCTTCTTCAATCCCGGAGAGATCATGGAGATATGTCGTTTCGAAACGACATATCTTCTTGAATCCCGGAGAATATGGAGATTGTCATTTTGAAACGACATATCTTCTTGAATCCCGGAGATCATGGAGAAATATGTTATGTCGTTTTGGAACGTCATATCTCCGCGCGGAGTTATGTCGTTTTGGAACGTCATATCTCCGCGCGGAGTTATGTCGTTTTGGAACGTCATATCTCCGCGCGGAGTTATGTCGTTTTGGAACGTCATATCTCCGCGCGGAGTTATGTCGTTTTGGAACGTCATATCTCCGCGCGGAGTTATGTCGTTTTGGAACGTCATATCTCCGCGCGGAGTTATGTCGTTTTGGAACGTCATATCTCCGCGCGGAGTTATGTCGTTTTGGAACGTCATATCTCCGCGCGGAGTTATGTCGTTTTGGAACGACATATCTTCTTGAATCCCGCAGATCATGGAGACATCTCCTTTTGAAACGACATATCTTCTTGAATCCTGGAGATCATGGAGATATGTAGTTTTGAAACGACATATCTTCTTGAATCCCGAAGAATATGGAGATATGTCGTTTTGAAACGACATATCTTCTTGAATCCCGGAGAATATGGAGATATGTCGTTTTGAAACGACATATCTTATTGAATCCCGGAGATCATGGAGATATGTCGTTTTGATACGACATATCTTCTTGAATCCCGGAGATCATGGAGATATCTCCTTTTGAAACGACATATCTTCTTGAATCCCGGAGATCATGGAGATATGTCGTTTTGAAACGACATATCTTCTTGAATCCCGGAGAATATGGAGATATGTGGTTTCAAAACGACATACCTTCTTGAAACCCGGAGATCATGAAGATATATCGTTTTGAAACGACATATCTTCTTGAATCCCGGAGATCATGGAGATATGTCGTTTTATAACGACATATCTTCTTGAATCCCGCAGATCATGGAGATATCTTCTTTTGAAACGACATATCTTCTTGAATCCCGGAGATCATGGATATAGTCGTTTTGTAACGACATATTTTCTTGAATCCCGGAGATCATGGAGAAATATCTTCTTGAATCCCGGAGATCATGGAGATATGTCGTTTTGAAGCGACATATCTTCTTCAATCCCGGAGATCATGGAGATATGTCGTTTTGTAACGACATATCTTCTAGAATCCCGGGGAGATCATGGAGATATGTCGTTTTGAAACGACATATCTTCTTCAATCCCGGAGAGATCATGGAGATATGTCGTTTTGTAACGACATATTTTCTTGAATCCCGGAGATCATGGAGAAATATCTTCTTGAATCCCGGAGATCATGGAGATATGTCGTTTTGAAACGACATATCTTCTTGAATCCCGGAGAATATGGGGATATGTCGTTTTGAAACGTTTTGTAACGACATATCTTCTTGAATCCCGGAGATCATGGAGAAATATCTTCTTGAATCCCGGCGATCATGGAGATATGGCGCTTTGTAACGACATATCTTCTTGCATCCCGGAGATCATGGAGATATGTCGTTTTGAAACGACATATCTTCTTCAATCCCGGAGATCATGGAGAAATGTCGTTTTGAAACGACATATCTTCTTGAATCCCGGAGGGATCATGGAGATATCTCCTTTTGAAACGACATATCTTCTGGAATCCCGGAGATCATGGAGATATGTCGTTTTGAAACGACATATCTTCTTCAATCCCGGAGGTCATGGAGATATGTCGTTTTGTAACGACATATCTTCTTGAATCCCGGAGATCATGTAGAAATATCTTCTTGAATCCCGGAGATCATGGAGATATGTCGTTTTGAAACGACATATCTTCTTCAATCCCGGAGATCATGGAGAAATATCTTCTTGAATCCCGGAGATCATGGAGATATGTCGTTTTGAAGCGACATATCTTCTTCAATCCCGGAGATCATGGAGATATGTCGTTTTGTAACGACATATCTTCTAGAATCCCGGGGAGATCGTGGAGATATGTCGTTTTGAAACGACATATCTTCTTCAATCCCGGAGAGATCATGGAGATATGTCGTTTTGAAACGACATATCTTCTTGAATCCCGCAGATCATGGAGATATCTCCTTTTGAAACGACATATCTTCTTGAATCCCGGAGATCATGGAGATATGTCGTTTTGAAACGACATATCTTCTTGAATCCCGGAGATCATGGAGAAATATCTTCTTGAATCCCGGAGATCATGGAGATATGTCGTTTTGAAACGACATATCTCCATGATCTCCGGGATTCAAGAATTATGTCGTTTCAAAACGCCATTTCTCCATGATCTCCGGGATTCAAGAAGATATGTCGTTTCAAAAGGAGATATCTCCACGATCTGCGGGATTCAAGAAGATATGTCGTTTCAAAACGACAATCTCCATATTCTCCGGGATTCAAGAAGAAACGTTTCGAAACGACATATCTCCATGATCTCTCCGGGATTGAAGAAGATATGTCGTTTCAAAACGACATATCTCCATGATCTCCGGGATTCAAGAATTATGTCGTTTCAAAACGACTTATCTCCATGATCTGCGGGATTCAAGAAGATATGTCGTTTTAAAACGACATAACTCCGCGGGGAGATATGACGTTTCGAAACGACATAACTCCTTCCAAATCATCACGTTTTTTTCCAAAATCGATGTGGGTGCGAAAATCGAAACTTTTCTGATGATTGACCAAAAATCGATTAGTTTGTAGACTCAACCTTTTTTTATGATTAAATTCAATATATCTAGGCCTAATAATGTCCGATTTTGGAATGATGTACCATTTTTGACTCGTAATGATCAATACTATCGATTTGCGTTCAAAAATTGAATATCTAAATTTTGACCAAAATCGACCAAAAAAGCAAGGGGTAACATCACGTTTTTTCTTAAAATCGGGGCCGGTTCGAAAATCAAAACTTTTTTGATAGTTTTTCTTGAATATCTCGGGTAAAAATCGTCTGATTTCAGAGTTTTATACCTTTTTCAATTTATACGGATCCCTAATTTCAATTCACATTCAAACAAATCAAAAATCGATGGCTCAAAAAAAGTTGTTGACCTAAAATCGATTAGTTTGTAGAGTCAACCTTTTTTATGATTTTATTGAATATCTCGGCCAAATAATGTCCGATTTTGGAATGATGTACCATTTTTGATTCGTAAGGATCAATACTATCGATTAGCGTTCAAAAATTGAAAGTCTAAATTTTGACCAAAATCGACCAAACAAGCAAGGGGTAACATCACGTTTTTTCTTAAAATCGGGGTCGGTTCGAAAATCAAAACTTTTTTGATAGTTTTTTTTGAATATCTCGGGTGAATATCGTCTGATTTCAGAGTTTTATACCTTTTTCAATTTGTACGGATCCCTACTTTCAATTTGTATTCAAACAAATCAAAAATCGATGGCTAGAAAAAAGTTGTTGGCCAAAAATCGATTCGTTTGTAAAGTCAACCTTTTATCATGATTTTATTGAAAATCACGGCCATAATGTCCGTTTCAAACAAATTAATCATCGATGGGTTGACAAATGTTGTTGACAAAAAACCGATTCGTTCGTAAATTCAAACTCTTTGATGATTTTGTGGAATATTTCCGTCAAAAAATGTTCGATTTTGGAATTTTATACCATTTATACCATACCAAAAAAGGAATCCAAAATTTTGACCCAAATAGACGTTTTTTTTTCGAAATAGAGGTCGGTGTGGACATCGAAAACTTTTCTCGGGAAATAGCTCCGCGCGGAGATATGATGTTGCAAAACGACATAACTCCGCGCGGAGATATGACGTTCCAAAACGACATAACTCCACGCGGAGATATGACGTTCCAAAACGACATAACTCCGCGCGGAGATACGACGTTTCAAAACGACATAACTCCGCGCGGAGATATGACGTTCCAAAACGACATAACTCCGCGCGGTGATATGACGTTCCAAAACGACATAACTCCGCGCGGAGATATGACGTTCCAAAACGACATAACTCCGCGCGGAGATATGACGTTCCAAAACGACATAACTCCGCGCGGAGATATGACGTTCCAAAACGACATAACTCCGCGCGGAGATCGGTTCGAAAATCAAAACTTTTTTGATAGTTTTTTTTGAATATCTCGGGTGAATATCGTCTGATTTCAGAGTTTTATACCTTTTTCAATTTGTACGGATCCCTACTTTCAATTTGTATTCAAACAAATCAAAAATCGATGGCTAGAAAAAAGTTGTTGGCCAAAAATCGATTCGTTTGTAAAGTCAACCTTTTATCATGATTTTATTGAAAATCACGGCCATAATGTCCGTTTCAAACAAATTAATCATCGATGGGTTGACAAATGTTGTTGACAAAAAACCGATTCGTTCGTAAATTCAAACTCTTTGATGATTTTGTGGAATATTTCCGTCAAAAAATGTTCGATTTTGGAATTTTATACCATTTATACCATACCAAAAAAGGAATCCAAAATTTTGACCCAAATAGACGTTTTTTTTTCGAAATAGAGGTCGGTGTGGATATCGAAAACTTTTCTCGGGAAATAGCTCCGCGCGGAGATATGATGTTGCAAAACGACATAACTCCGCGCGGAGATATGACGTTCCAAAACGACATAACTCCACGCGGAGATATGACGTTCCAAAACGAAATAACTCCGTGCGGAGATAGGACGTTCCAAAACGACATAACTCCGCGCGGAGATACGACGTTTCAAAACGACATAACTCCGCGCGGAGATATGACGTTCCAAAACGACATAACTCCGCGCGGTGATATGACGTTCCAAAACGACATAACTCCGCGCGGAGATATGACGTTCCAAAACGACATAACTCCGCGCGGAGATATGACGTTCCAAAACGACATAACTCCGCGCGGAGATCGGTTCGAAAATCAAAACTTTTTTGATAGTTTTTTTTGAATATCTCGGGTGAATATCGTCTGATTTCAGAGTTTTATACCTTTTTCAATTTGTACGGATCCCTACTTTCAATTTGTATTCAAACAAATCAAAAATCGATGGCTAGAAAAAAGTTGTTGGCCAAAAATCGATTCGTTTGTAAAGTCAACCTTTTATCATGATTTTATTGAAAATCACGGCCATAATGTCCGTTTCAAACAAATTAATCATCGATGGGTTGACAAATGTTGTTGACAAAAAACCGATTCGTTCGTAAATTCAAACTCTTTGATGATTTTGTGGAATATTTCCGTCAAAAAATGTTCGATTTTGGAATTTTATACTATTTATACCATACCAAAAAAGGAATCCAAAATTTTGACCCAAATAGACGTTTTTTTTTCGAAATAGAGGTCGGTGTGGACATCGAAAACTTTTCTCGGGAAATAGCTCCGCGCGGAGATATGATGTTGCAAAACGACATAACTCCGCGCGGAGATATGACGTTCCAAAACGACATAACTCCACGCGGAGATATGACGTTCCAAAACGACATAACTCCGCGCGGAGATATCACGTTCCAAAACGACATAACTCCGCGCGGTGATATGACGTTCCAAAACGACATAACTCCGCGTGGAGATATGACGTTCCAAAACGACATAACTCCGCGCGGAGATATGACGTTCAAAAACGACATAGCTTCACGCGGAGATATGACGTTCTAAAACGACATAACTCCGCGCGGAGATATGAAGTTCCAAAACGACATAACTCCGCGCGGAGATATGACGTTCAATACGACATAACTCCGCGCGAGATATGACGTTCCAAAGCGATTTCTCCATGATCTCCGGGATTCAAGAAGATATGTCGTTTCAAAACGACACATCTCCATGATCTCTCCGGGATTGAAGAAGATATGTCGTTTCAAAACGACATATCTCCATGATCTCCGGGATTCAAGAATTATGTCGTTTCAAAACGACATAACTCCGCGCGGAGATATGACGTTCTAAAACGACATAACTCCGCGCGGAGATATGAAGTTCCAAAGCGACATAACTCCGCGCGGAGATATGACGTTCCAAAGCGACATAACTCCGCGCGGAGATATGACGTTCCAAAGCGACATAACTCCGCGCGGAGATATGACGTTCCAAAGCGACATAACTCCGCGCGGAGATATGACGTTCCAAAGCGACATAACTCCGCGCGGAGATATGACGTTCCAAAGCGACATAACTCCGCGCGGAGATATGACGTTCCAAAGCGACATAACTCCGCGCGGAGATATGACGTTCCAAAACGACATAACTCCGCGCGGAGATATGACGTTCTAAAACGACATAACTCCGCGCGGAGATATGACGTTCCAAAACGACATGACTCCGCGCGGAGATATGACGTTCTAAAACGACATAACTCCGCGCGGAGATATGACGTTCCAAAACGACATGACTCCGCGCGGAGATAATGTCCGATTTTGGAATTTTATAACACTTTGGACTCGATTAGCATTAAAAAATTAGAAATCTAAATTTTGAACCCAATTGCCAAAAATACAAGGGGTTACATCCCGTTTTTTTTTTTTTTTTGCGAAATCGGGGTTCTAACACAAGTCAAACATTAATTGATAATTTTTTTTAATATCTCCCAATTGCATCTACCCGCATCGAAACATTACGGGATCCAATTTAGTATTCGGGACATGGGATCATTTGGTATTCCGAAGGAATTTCCGATAATTCCGTGGCCGAATATCGATAACTATTCAAATACAACTCATATTTACTTAATGTTTTTCAAGATTTTTTTTTGTTATATTTTTATTAAATACATTTCGTTTCATTTTTCTTGTTGTTTATTAAATTTGTATGCATTTGTTGCTGTTCATTGTGTTCATCTCTCATTATTTTATGAATGTATAATTATTTCTCATTTGTATTGATTTATTTTAATTCTGGTGTTTTTCGGTTTACTTATAGTTTGACACATACATACATACGCCTGTGGGCTATGTATGTGTGCATGACAGTAATAGAATGCCTCAGAGAGAGAGAGAGAGAGAAAGAGAACGAGCAAGATGAAGAGAAAGAGAGAGGGATATAAACAGCGAACTCCAGTTGGAATCGAATCAAGAACTAAACAAAAGTTCAAGTTTCCACTCGGATTAAGTAAATATTTCGATTCTGCTGCAATCCCACATGCCTCGCTGTGTTCACACCACTCTCTGGCTCATTAACCTCTCGCATTCCTGCTGCTCTGCTCTTAGATATTCTAGCTACTGCTGTGTACTTTACTGCCTACTGCTGGAAGCCTCAAAAAATTGTTGCTATACTTAAGATTTGCGTTTACTGTTACTGTGATTTTCACTGTCTCAATTTTGACTGCTATTTGCTATTTGATGTGAAATGGAAATCTTATGCATAGAAATTGCAAATAAAATCATATATTGGATCGTATAGTTTGTATATATTAAATATAAATATGTATTTACAAAAGCCGTTTACAACTTGCAGCTGGACCAAGCTAAGCTGTGTGCACACCCATCTAGGTGTGAACAAGCTAAACTCAATATATATATATATATATATATGTACTATATATATATAATATGTATGTATATATGCACTCGATGTGTGTGTGTGTGTGTGTGTGGGTGTTTGCTCTCTTTCTAACTCTAGACAGTGCTGCATAACGTAAGGCTTAAAAGTGTGTGAAGAACAAAATCAGTATTGAAAAAGGTCTGCTTATTGCACAGCGTTGTCAGACTTAAAGTATAAGTATTACAAATTAGGTAACAAATAACACAAATTGCTAGTCATAAAAATAGGCATACAATAATAATATTAATAATAATAATACTTAAATATTTTGGCACACATAAAACATAATTTGCATTGGAAATCATAACTGTTAAATGATATAATAGATATTTTACGTCGTTTATTGCACATATATAGATAATGCTGTCACATCTGACAAAATACTTGATCTTCTCTTTTCTTTTCGTTTTCGATTTCGTTTTGTTTTTGTTTTTCTTTCTTGTTTGCTCTGGAACCAAAAAACCATTGACTGCTCTTTAATATTGTGTGTTGTATATATATATATATATATATATATATATATATATATATATATATATATATACATATATACATATAATAATATATATATATTATATAAATAGTAAGAATATATACGTATATATTAATATATATCTTTCATAATATGCTTAGTTAGCCCGTATTTAACTTTTCTCATTCTACATATTAGAAACTAACACTTAAAACCGACATTTTCATATGCGTTGCTATATCCTTGCCATCCGATATCGATATTGCTGTCGGTTATCGATAACGTTATCAATTATCGATAACGTTACACATCGCTCTATCGAATTCTACTCATATCCAATAATCAAAAGCGCTTTGAGCGTTCTACTTTTGCATGCCTGGCCTAAAACTAGGAAAAAAAATACGTTTGCGTTGCCCGCCTCTAGATAAGTTACGATAAATCTAACTATCGATTTGTATGATCGATAGACATGTATATATATATATATTAGTTTGGAACATAAAATTAATCAACAAATTTGTTTCCTTGGAATTGCTGTCCCGCTTCAAAGAAAACAAAAATAAAAAAAAAAAACAGACGAGAAAAGCGCAAATCCTAAACAGTTTAATCTCTTCATCGTGTAAACGTGCCGTGTAAACGGGGCAAAAAGAGTTCGTGATCGGTGTGTAAGTGTGTGAGAGTGTATGCTACGTAGTATTCTTAGACTTTGCAAGTATTTAATATACGCGTGATAATCGCTAGCTACGAATAGATACCAAATTCTGTGTGCTACGATTGCACTTATCGTGAATTACGAGATTCGTGTTAACATGTTTACATCCAAACAACAAAAAACTAAAAGAAAAACCGTGTACTACGACTAGCAACTGTCAAGTGCTCCGTTGTATTAGATCTAGGTAGAGTATATGTATATATATATATATGTATATCATGTATATATATAATGTGTATAAATAATTCATTTGGTTTATGCGATTTGCCTTTTTCTCGTATTGTCTGAAAGTGCTACGTACTTTGCTCTTTTTTCTTCTTAATGTTTCTTTTAACACTAAGCTATATAGTTCGTGTTTCGTAATACCCTTCTCTAGCTTTAACTCATTTGCTTTTTTGTGTACCGTGTGTGTTTGTTTGGTGTGTTTGATCCAAATGAAAAGTTAGAGCCTAACAGAAGTTGGTGAGTAGAAACAATATAAGTTAAGACTAGAGCATATAACTAGTGCATACCACTCGTCACACTGTATATATATATATATATATATATGTATATATATATATATATATGTATGATATATAGTATATAGTATCTAGTATATATAGTATATAGCTGTATGCCACTTGGAGAAATAATGTGGTTTCATTTTCGTTTTATAGGCTATCAATATGTATGTGGAATTCTCTGCTGTAACAGTTAACATTTAACAGCCAACAGTTAACAGTTAATGGCTCTGTTAACCCCATTAACAGCTGTCATTTACAGCAGCTGCGCTATAACCGGCTCTATGAGACACATGTGCTCCGCTCCGCGCACCGGCAACCGATTCAGGCAGAAGTGTCTGATCATATCGGGCACCGTCTCGAAGGGTCGACTGAACTGGCCCAGAATGTATTGGCCGGCCTCGTTGCGTTGGATACGCATATGCATAAAGCCCTTGGCGCCTCTGAGAGCGAGCGAGAGAGAGAGAGAGAGAGAAAGCAATAGATTAACATATTTGATCATATCAGATCTACTATTATTTGATAGCCTACTTGAGTGACAGGGAGTAGTCCTGCTTGGTGGACTCGCAGTTGCGCACCAGAAATGAGCCCTCGGCCAGGGGACGCAGCGTTGTCTCCGCCTCAATGCGCGTGATGGCGCCGTGGTACCAGCTAGAGAGAGACAGAGAGAGAGAGAGAGTATTAGCATAACTCAAGACACTTAAGGCAATACTATTCATTATTTTCGGTTAAAAGTCAAATGTCAACTGTTAGCAGAGAACAATTAACAGAGAACAGATTACAGCTAACAGACAACAGTTAAAAGCGTACAGTTAACACTTAACGGCTAACAGCTCTGTTAAATGGTTAGCCCAATACGGAAAAGAGAGAGACAAAGAGAGAGGGAGAAACTCGAACGCACCCCTGACGCTCCAGTGGGATGGTCACATCAATGAGATCGACAGCCGTTACGTAGCCCTGGCACAGATTCATGTTCAGCTCTTTGTGGCTGCTCAAGCCGCGCAGATCGAGACTCCCAAACTGTTTGTTCACCTGACGCGGCTCGTTGAGATTCAAAGTGAGATTCTGACGGAAAAGCGTCGTGTCTGCAAAGATGAAGAGGCAGATATATATATAGAAAGAGAAAGGGAAAGAGAGAAAGAGAGAGAAAGAGACAGAGACAGAGACAGAAAGAAAGAATGTGTGTTAGAGATAAGAAAATTGTACTTGAAAAGAATATTTTTTGGAAATAAAAGCAATTTTAATTTAAATGAATTGAAAGTGTAATTAAATGGATAGATTAAAGGGGAGAGAGAGAGAGCGAGAGGGGAAGAAAGAGCGGCAAAGTTGACTCACCCAGCTTTGTGGCCAGCTTCTGGTCGTCGCGCATGGAGTGACTGGAGGATGCCTGCGAGATGCCGCTGGACTCGGTGCTGTGCATGAGGAGATTGTTGATTTCGGCTTGGTTGGCGCGCAGGCGTCGTCGCAGCTTGGGCATGTCGAAGGGCAGGTCGCCCAGGTCAACGGAGGTGGCGCTGCCCGAGGTGCAGGCGGCCTCCTGCTGCAGCGTTTTGCGGCGTCGCAGCTTGGGCATATCGAAGGGCAAATCGCGCAGCTCCTGCGGCAACGCGGACGCGCCAGCAGCGCCGACGCCGCCGGCGGCAGCTGCTGCAGCGCCTGCAGCGGAGGCGCCTGTGACTGCGCCCGCTGCCGCCGACGAAGAGGTGTCCGCGGCGCTGCCATTGCCCAGCTGCAGCTTGGGCAGCGTCAGTCGCTGCGTCAGCGCCAGCGTCGCTGGCTTGCCGTCCTCGCGCGAGTGCAGCGAGATGCCGCTGTCGGAGCCGAGCAGCTCGTCGGCCAAATGCAGCAGCGCCTTATTCGGCGGCGCTGCGGCGCGTTGACTGCGCTGCTTTGCCAGCAGCTGGACAGGCGCAGGAGCAGGGCCAGAAGCTGACGCATCTGCTGTCTTGCCGGACTCCTCTTGCTGCTGCTGCTGCTGCTGCTGCTGTGACTGCTCGGAGGCGCCGCTGGCCGAGGCCGGCTCTTGCGAGGACTTGTCCGATATGGGGCTGAGTATGTGCAGCTTCGAGTGCAGCAGCAGAGGCGGCCGCAGCGGATAGGCGACACTCGAGCTGGCGCTGGCGCTGGCGCTGCCGCTGCCGCTGCCGCTCTCCGAGCTGTGCGAACTGAGCGAACTCGAGTGGCGCGACTCGGAGCTGGAGGTGCTGCGATTGCCCTCGCTGGTGCTGCTGCGCAGCGACTCCATGCTGCCGCCGCTGGACGAGGTGGCGATGCTCTCCGTCGAGCTGTAATTGTGGCCGGCGCCGCGCCTGGACGGCGGCTGCGGCTGTCCGTGTTGCTGTTGCTGCTGCTGCTGTTGATGATGATGCTGATGCTGATGGCGCTGCTGATGGGTCTGGGCGCTGCGTCGTAGCTCGAGGACTCGACCCGATTCCAGGACAAAGCTGCGTGGACGACGCGCCGCCACCGCCGCCGCGGAAACGGACGCCGAGGCGGATGCTGAGACCGAGGCTGAGACCGAAACTGAGGCTGAGGCGGAAACGGAAGCCGCAGCCGAATTGGAATTCGAGTTGGTTGAGGGCGGATTCACGTAGGCGCTGTCTGAGGTGAGACTGTTGTCGTTGCTGCTGGCGCACAGCTGCAACTGTTGCTGCTGGCGCAGTGCCGACTGGAGCGGCAGGCGCAGATCCCGCAGTCGCGGATGCGCCGGCTGCGCTGCCGGTAAATTGGGCGCGCTCCTAATGCTGTTCATGTAGCGCTCGTGCTTGCCGGGAAACTTGATGGGCAGCGGCGCGGTGGACGGCGGCGAGGGCGTGTATCCGCGAGCGGGCAACTGTTGCGAGGAAGCGGCAATTGCTGTCGATTGCAACTGCAACTGTTGCTGCTGCTGCTGCTGCTGCTGCTGCTGCTGCTGCTGTTGTTGATTCTGGTTCTGCTGATCCGAGCTGAGCTGCAGCTGGCTGAGCTCCGCCTGTACCTGCAGCACCACCTGACAGTGCCCATCCTCGGGCGAATCCTGCTGCTGCTGCAACTGTTGCTGTTGCTGCTGCTGCTGCTGCTGCTGCTTTGGCTGCTGCTGCTCCTGCAGCGCTTGATTCTTGCTATTCTTGGCGCGTTTGCATTCGAGTCGCGATTTGCTGAGACTTGGCTTAGACAACGGCGGCGTCAACTCGTTCCCGTTCCCGTTGCCGTTCAGCTGCAGCAGCACCGAGTGGTTGGTGATGCGATCCACTTCGTCCAGGTCATCATCCGATTTGGCTATTTTGCAATCGAAGGCCGTCTCGTAGATTTGTCGCCGTCGACTGGCCATGTTGTCAGAGTCGTACTCCCCCTCCCCCTCCTCCTCCTCCTCCTCCTCCTCCTGATCCTGATCCTGATCCTGCTCCTGCTGCTCCCCTTCCCTTTCCTCCTGCTGCTGCTCGTCTAGCGCAGCTGAGTCGCTGCAATTGGTGGCTGGATCTGTGTTCGCTTTGTTGTGATTGGCGGGCGCACATTCGATGCACTCGTGCACGCCATGCGGATGCACATAGAAGATGCTGCGTGGCCGAAAGTATTCTTCGAGCTCGTCAAGCTCATCGGCGGCGAGGCCAATGTGGCCTTGACTATTGTTGCCGGGCGTCGGTATGCAGGCTCCGCACACGGCTGCTGGGCCCAGCAGGCGGTGCGGCGGCATCGACCCGCAACTCGGTTCGCAGGCCAAGTCCGTTGGGCAGCTCTTCAATAGCTCCCCCTCGCCGGCGTCGCAGTGCTGCAGCTGCAGCTGCAGCTCCCCCTCGCCGCTGCCGATGGGCAACTGTTGGCTACGCGGCTGGACGTTGCACGTCTTGCGGACCAGCGCCAAGGCCCGGGCGTGCCACTCGCGTCGCTTGAGGCACTCGCTGCAGTCGGACTCCTCCGAGGTGCTTGTGCTCGGCGTCTCGCAGCGTATGATCCGCACGCCCTCCTCCGTGAAGCTATACCGTTTCGGTGTCGACTGTTCGTTTAAACCGATCTCCTCAAGCTCGTTGGCTTCGTTCTCGTTCTCCTCCTGCTCGTGCTCGTGCTCGTGCTCCGGTTGCTGCTGCTGTTCCTCGTTGTCTTCGTTGTTCTGCTCCTGCTGCGGCGCATCCAAGCTGCTGCTCTTGCGATACCCACCCAGCAGCTGGGCCTGTGTCTGCTGCGGCGGCTCACTGGCCGTCGACTGGCGGCACTTTTGCTTCGCCTCGCGGTCGAGCGTCTGCCTGCTGTCCGGCTCCCTGTCCTTGGCCTCCGGCGGCTTGTCCCGGCTCTTCAGCAGATCCGAGTAGTAGTAGGGCGACGGCTGACGTTTGCTGTACTCCGTCTGCGCAACGGTCAATTTGCGTGGACTGCGCTGCAGCTGCGCCGGCAGCGGTCGCACCAGATCATCCGATATGCTATCCGGCGAATTGAGTAGAGCTCCTGCCTGACCTGCTGCTGCTGCTGCTGCTGCCGGAAGTTGTGGCGCGGCACGCTCTACTTCCTCGTCTATGTCCGCCTCCTCGTCAGAGGATTTGGGCGCCGAGGAGTCTGAAAGGCAAAAATACGAGTTGATTAAATCTGTGCATATCATTTCCCACCAACAACTTCTTCCCTGGGATTAACTTTTGCTATCCAACAGCCCAGCTGATTATTCGTTAATCTGCATGAAACTCATGGGCATACAAATATTAAATGAAGATCTCTGTAACTTTCTCATATGAAGAGCAGACAGATCTCCGATCGGAACGGTTTGAGTATATTTTAGCCATGTCTGCCCAGCTGTATCTTGGAAACTATATACTTAGCCAGATCTATCCTAGCCTATCCCAATTTCCATAAGGGAAAATGGAATTTTAAGAGTTTCATGCACCAAACTTTTAGTGTAGCTTCTCGTATGGCTTATACAGATTCAAAATAATTTATTTTTTTGGTTTCAACTCCCTTTTTTCATACACAACTGACAACAATCGTATCCCAAAAGCTAACTTCTAGCGCCTTGATATACTCTCACTAAAGAATACATTTTCCTTAGATAGCATGGAAAGAAGGTTAGAGTAAGCGCAGCAAGTGTTTATATGTATTATCTAGACTTTCTGGTTAAATGCCAAGGGAAGATGTACAAACTGTCAAGAACAATTTAGCCAGCTGCCAGTCTGAGGTTTTTGTTTATAATTACAAGGAATTACAGGCAAGTGCACGCTAGAAATCCGCACAGCTTGTCCGCAGTTAATTGAGTCGCCAGGCAAATGAGCCAAAGGCCAGGTCGCAGCACTCCTTGCCAGCTGGTGTGCCCATCCTTCGAGTTACTTTTGGCGCGTCTCTGTCGCAGTCTATTAGGCGCTTGGCTGCCCGGCAATGCGTTTCTCCTTTTCTCTCTCTCCCATTCTCTCTCTCCCACTCAGTCGAATGGCTGCCAGTTGCCATTTAACGCCTGGCTGATCCCTGCAGCCGCAGTTCGAGCTGTGCGCCAAGTGCGTCTAATTGCCACTAGCTCGTAATGTTAATGCCACCACCCCCACCCCCCCTTTACCACACGCGCAGCTAACATAACTACGCCCCTGTCTGGCCAGCTGCTGTTGCTGTTATTTAGCTATAGCTAGATATCTATTTATTTAGATTTTTTGCATTTTTGGGTTGCCGTCGCCTGGAAGTCAGCACTGTTATGTAAACAACATTTGTTTAGCTGCTATTTATTTATTTTTTTTTTTGGCCTTATTGAAGCTAACAACAGCATCTAGCTTGATTTTTATCCAATGCTAACGGTTATTCGCCATGTTTTCAGTGAAGTTTCCACAAGGGAAAAGCAGTTGGAAGCCAATTTGCACCGGTAAAGTAAAATTATGCCTTCACCAACTTCTCCGAACAGCTTTTTTGCATTATTTATATTCATTTGAGCATTTAGCATTTCAGTTTTTTAGACAACTAGCATTGTTCAATTAGTCAGTCAGTCAGTCAATCAGTCTGTCAGTCACAGCATTTGTTTAAAACCCGCTGCCCAAAAGTATGCACTACTTTTCTTTTCTATTTTACTTCATATTGCTCGCTCATTAGCAACATGTTGCTAGCTGCTGCTGCTGCTGCTGTTGCTGCTGCTGTTGCTCACCTGAATTATAATGGCTGCTGCGCTTGTCCTTCTTGTGATTACCGTTATTGTTATTGTATGTGGAATGGCGTTGCAGCAAATGCTGTTGCTGTTGCTGCTGCTGCTGCAGCAATTGCTGCTGATGTCCGCGCGGCGTTGGCAACGTTTGCAGATGCTGCTGCTGTTGCTGTTGCTGCTGTCGCTGCTTGTGCGGCGGCGCCGAACGGCGTTTGGCCTTCTTGTGGTAGACCTTCTTGTGCTGGGTGTGGTGGCGTGTATCCTTCGGATCGGAATAGCCCTCGATGAGCTTGACGGACGCCTGCTTGATGTTGCTGTTGGGCAGCGGCGGATGTTGCAATGTCGCGCGCTGCTGCTGTTGCGTCTGCTGCTGCGGTGCGGCTGGCAAAGTGTTGTTGTTGTGCGCGTGCAACTGCTGCTGCTGCTGTTGTTGCTGCTGTTGCTGTAGCTGGTTGCTGTTGTTGCAGCTGTTGCTGCTGCTGTTGTTGTTGTTGCTGTTGCTGCCCAAAATAGCTGCTGCTGCTGCCGCTGCTGCTGCTGCCGCTGCTGCTGCCGCTGCTGCTGCTGCCGCTGCAGTCGCCGCTTGACTGGGCAATGTCGCCAAAGGGGCAGGCGGCGGCGGCACTGCTGCTGCTGCTGCTGCTGTCGATTGCTGCTGCTGCTGTTGCTGCTGCTGCTGCGACGCTTGTTGGGCTTCGTTAAATGGCAGCTGTGGAAGAGGAAATGCAAAAAGCGAATGAGATAACGTTTTGTATTTTCTTTCTCTCGCTCTTTTTTTTTTTTTTTTTTTGTTTTTTTGTGTGTTGTTGTTGCTGTGGCAATTGCAATGTGGTTGCGACTAATTTGATTTGCGTTTCAATTCCAATTTGTCGGCGTTTAATTAAAATTTGTGCGTGCGTCATGTGGGCGATGGCCAGGGGGCGTGACCTGTGGTATGCCTCGGCACGTGTGTGTCTGTGTGCGTGTGTGTGTGTGTGTGTGAGTGTTACGGTGCCAACTCGTTAAGCGCTTTTAGGTTTTCCTCCACCACAAAGAGACTGGGTTTGCCTAGCATAATGTCGCCCAACTTCCCACATTGCAAACTAGTTGCTTTTCATAGTGAACTTGCACTGATTTTTCAGTGGTTAAGCATATTACGTAGCATTACATCTCCATAAATTGCCAGTTACACACACGACTATTGGATAAATTGCATAAACAGAGCTCTGAGAATTGCTTAGAAGAACTCTCTGTTGCAAATATGGCAACACATTTTAATCTTGTTGTCCAACACTGAAAATACGGGTACAAAAACTAATTTGATCCAAAATGCTCATGTATTTTCATATTTGTTAAAGATAATAAATAAAAACTGACACACACATTTTTAAAACTTTCCAGCTATGGTTAGGTAAAACTTTTTCTGCAAGAAATTTGAAAAAGATTTGGTCCAAAGCATATTCCATTTAGGGAAGCGTTCGTTCAGTAAGAGTTTAGATTGTAGATAAAGCAAGTCGAAAATAAAACTCTGAGCTATTTTGAATAAAAACTTGAGTTTTTTGTTCCCTTATGAAATATATTATGTATTGCTTTGTTATAATTACAGATTTGTGTTTCTCATATTAATGTTAATATTTGTATATAAATTGACATTAATTCGTATTCCTAGCCAATCAATGTACGGACTTGAGACCCTGATGCAAGGCCATCAGCCAGCCATCATTCAATTATATTTTTATTAATTTGCTCCATCTGTCAATCTCTGCTGGACACAGCTACATAATGCAGAAGTCATGTTCCCTGAGCTCGGCACCTTCCGCCTCCGCCCAGAGTTCCGATCCATTTAGTTCCGTTCACTATCGTTCAGTTCCGTTCGGTTCGGTTCGGTTTGGTTCGGTGCAGCTGCCGTTGTCCATCTTCCAATTGAGGAGCTTTGCAAGGACAGCGTCCGACACACGATGACAAATAGCTGCACATTACATAGCTGGAACAGCAGGTCGCACAACAACAACAACGACGGCAACAACTGACATTAACGTGTCCCTAATGTGCACACATTATGGGCGGCCAGATTCGCCTCTTTCGAGAGTGTGCCGGGGCAGGGGGCAGGGATGGAGGCGTGCAGACGAAGGGGGGGCGCTGCTCGTAAATATGCGCATTATTGTTAAACATAAATTTGCGCTGCAAGGCGAGTGTTACGGGTGGGGGGGGGATGTGGCACGTTGCATGCGGAAATTGATGCCATAACAACAGCATAGGGGGTGGTGTTGGGAGGGGAGGCTTACGCTAAGCACTGTTGGCTATTGTTGCCGGACTTGAAATTGAAAGGAATTTTTAATTGAAACTCATAAATTAAGCGTCAACTGCTGCTGCTTATCGACTGAACGAGGCACACACACAGACACTCGCACAACCAATACAGTGCTAAATAAAATACGATATGCACCTCGCCTCTTCCCCCCACCACACACTCCTCACTTGCTTCTAGCAGCGGCATTGTTTGAGCTCAGGTTGCCAGCACTGCTGAGAGCTCAACTCAATTCAAAACTCATAAATGCAAAGCCAATATAAATACACACACACACACACACACACACACCCACACACACCGTCTAACAAATGGCATATTGATATTGGGGTTGATCTTCCATCCGTAAGTGCTTTTTATTTAGCGGTGAGCAAGTTTTCGGTGCCATCTAAAAATTTCAGCGACAACTTTTTAAATTTTAGCAAATTTGACTTGTAGAAAGAGAATATTTGAAGACTGTTAATATTTTGATTAAAAATCCCTAATAACTATTCCTTTTTTAAATATTCCAGTATTCGCATTTGTCTTATCTTAAATGGAGATTTTGATGTTTTACAACACTTTCCACAAACAAAAACTTAAATGAAGCTGAACCTCAAAAATCGGATTATTTAAAGATCAGTTTTTAAGAAGAAAAAGAATAAGAAGGAGAAGCAAAAATTCAAGTTCTTTGCGATAGTTTATTTTATTCTTTCTCTTCAGCCCGTTGCCATCTCTAGTTCTTTGGCTCTGAGGCTGGGGCTGGGGTTGGGGGCTTTGAATTGAAATCTTTGCTCGCATATTGTGCACACATATTGCTCTTTAAATATTTGCCCTTGATTATCGGCATACGGGGATTTTATACACACAACTCGATTGGCCCTGCCCACAAAAATGTGTATACCAATCAATCGAGGGCGGGGGAAGCGCGCCTGAATTGGTGCGGGAAATCGGCACGGCAGAGGAGTTTGGTTGGGGAGAATAGGCAGGGTGGAGGGGGGGTGGGTGGCAGGCTAGACAAACTACAATCAAAATGGTTAGACGAATGTCTAACGGTCGTTGTTCCTGTGCTGCTTCACCTTCTTCTTCTACTTCTTGTGCACATTGCGGGCGTTGTTGTTGTTGGCGTTGTTGTTGTTGTTGCCGCAGCAACGTGATTTTTATGTGCACGTTAATGAAAACGTTGCCAGATAATGTTGCGGCTGATGATAATGTTTGATGATAATGATGTTCATGATGATGATGACGATGTTGATTTGAAAGCAAAACCAAAGAGCTTCCTAGCTCTCCTGTTGTTGCTGTTATTGTTTTTTTTCCTTCCATTTTTAAACGTTGCGCAGGACAAAATTCGCAATTCCTGTCTGTTTTATCCCGACCATGCACTCCATTCACACTCCCTCCCACCCACTCCTGCTCCTTCTATCTCTAGCTGTGTGTCTCCTTGTCCATGTCTGCCTAATGCTTATGACGAGTGTGTGCACTTGCTCGGCATCGGGTATCATAACTTTGTTGTTATGCGGCAACCGTTTCCCCAAAGTCTGAACTCGTCAAACTTTTGATAGAAATACGAAACTTGCCCGGGAGCGGCAAAAGAGTTGGCAACAAGGGATTTTTAAATAAAAATACTTAGAAAAAAAAAAAAAACATTTTAAACTTGCTCTTAAATCGCATAAAATTGACTAATTTTATATTCTTTGGCATATTTCATACACTCGGCAACTGGAAGAGCAGGCGCTAGCAAATTTCGTATGCAGATTCTTCGGAGAGTCACAAAAACTTCTTGAAGTAAGAATGCCTGCCTCTAACATTTTTTATTTTATTTTAGTTTCTGACAAATTACTTTTTAGTCTAGAGTTTCAACAAATTTCAAATATAATGTTTGCCTGTATATGCAAAATTATGTTTCATTCTGAAAGTGTTGCATATCTGAACTTTGTTCTGTGACAACATATTTTAGTTGAATTATACATTGATTATAATCAACATATATTTTTTTATATAATTATAATTTTAAGCGCAAGAAATCAATGCAAGTGTATATAAACCAAGAAAGCAAGCTAATTTATAATATATACTCTATACACAGCTCAGACATGTTTAACATTTGACTAATCGATACAGACGCTGCTCTATGTCCTTTCAGTAGTAATAGGAAATAAACTTGAAGTTGTAGGAATTATGGGGAAAGTATTTATTCAGGTGAGAAGCTGATCGAGTTTAGATTTTGGGCCAGTCGATTAATATTACAACACATTCTCTACTAAGCTCAGTTAATAAACTAGCTCTAGCTAAGAAAACTTGTATAAAAATTAATTTGCGAGTTCAGTTCTGTGAGGAAAGGAGAAATATGCCAAATATTGTTGCCGGCTCAAATTAGGAATGAGATCTTAAGACCTGTAAAAAACTGCCGCACCAAGTTCTCTTCCATAATACAGTTCTACTCGCAATTTGGACAAACAAACAAATGTAGGGTATACACAATTCGTTGTTGTTGCTACAATTTGTTATTTTACTTTTTGATTTCAGTTGTTTTATGCCATTCTAGTTTCTAAGCCAGACAAAGCGACGTATGAGTAATATGTGACGTTGTCAGCAGCAACAACAGCAGCAACAACAATGGCATTCGCAGCCAAGTTATTGAAATAAACAAAAAGGCCACAACAGCAACACACGTATACGTACACACACACACACTTGCACACACACACACACACACACACACATTCGCACACACGTGGCTTTTGTTGTGTGCTGTGTTGATTTCGCTGAGTTATCGCTGATATTACTCCATGGAGAGTAATAGAAGAGCTGAAACAGCAGCTCGCTAAACAGACGACAACTCTTACCAAGTGCACTTCACAGTGCAGCCCCAGACAGGGGCTAGGGGGCAGGGGTAGGGGGGTTGGGTGATAATAGAGAGGGGGAGGCGGTTCCCAACGTTTTCATATCGAAAAATGTCGCGCGCGTTGCCATTAAAACGTGAGTTGCCGCCAAAAAAAAAAAAAAACAAGATGAAAACAACGCCAACAAACAGGAAAAACAGAGCCAGCATTTATATGGCACTCACACACACTCACACACACACACACACACACAGCTAGCCTGCAGCTTTTATATGTGGACACGCGTCACGGCTGTTTACGCAAAACAAAAGTAAAGATAAAATTACATTAATAACAGAGGGCCACAGCAGTAAAAGCACATCAAAAGAGAGAGCAGGAGAGAGGGAGAGCGAGCGATATGGAGGGCAGTTATTTGAGCAGCAGCAGGCAGCCAAAGGACATGAAATCCAGCTAAAGAGGCGCTAAACGTTAACGCTTTGGGCCATTGGCTGGGCTCAAAGCCAGTGCAGCCTAGGGGCGTGCGGCCCGAGGGTAACAGGTTGGCTAGTAAAAGGCGCAGGCACTCAAAAAAAAATATTTGGAAAGGCGGTCTATTGAGCGAATATCGACTTGGTGGCGTGGTTAAGAGCAGTTGTGCGCACAAAAGTCCACTTCGAGCTGTCTAACAGATGCATTCGAACATGTGGATACTTAAAGCGAACAAGTGAGTATTCGTGTGAGTGCATGAATGCATATGAGTAACAGTGCTGTTCACGAATTACTTGGGTATTCAAACTACGTCAATGTGCAGCATAAAAGAGCAGCAGCCAGTGAAACGTTTACGTATAATCAATAAGACACGTGACAATAATAAGCGTAGGTCAGTGGGTAGTCAGTAATATATTTACGAATGCGACACCAAGAAGAATTGATAGAATACCTTTATCCAAGCAAGCAAAAGTATAATAAGCAGACAGTCAAACGTTTACGAAAGCAGAGAGAGAGAGAGAGAGACAGGAAAATAGAGAAAGAGAGAGGAAAGCAGAGCATGTAGCCAGTGAAACGTTTATGCATATATCATAGGACACACGATAGTACCAAGAGTAGGTCAGTAATATATTCAAGAATGCGGCATTAACAGGAATTGCGAAAGTTATACGCTGGAAACAATTGCAGGTAGGCAATAAAATATTTACGAAAGCAGCAAGAGAGACATAGATAAAAGCAGAGCGAAGCAGCCAGTAAAACTTATATAAATGCAAATGCAAACAGAAATCGACGTGTGAAGAGGAATACATAATGGAATACAAATGAAAATGAAAATCGTAAGGCAGTGAAACGTTTGCGAACACAATGCAAAGCAGAATTGGATAACGAATGATTTTGATCGCAGCGACCGTTCGTTAATACTATGACCATTTCATTCGCCTTCCACTCATTATTCACAGCCATTCGTTAGTCACAGTAAGTTAGAGTAATCAACAATGAATATTTGTGAGCATTGCTCGGCGCTGAGTAGCGCCGCAATCTGCAAGCCAATGAAAACATTTACTGCGCAATTGCGTGCCACATTCACAACACACACTCACACTCACACTCACACTCATGCACTCATGCACTCACACTCAAACACTCACACACTCGTTGGGGCCGCTTGCGGCTAAACAAATTTCAATAAAAAGAAATTCAAGTGGCAGGCAGCATTTTTTATGCGCCTCCATGCGGGGCGCAGCAGTCGCTTTCGCTTTCGCTTTCACTTTACGACCAATATGCAAAAGGACAATACCAACAGCAGCCAGGATAACAACAATGCCAACTACAACAGCAACAACAACAACAAGATGAGGGAAAACAATATAGGAAAAAATATATTTCGTATGGGGCCATAAAAACAGAAATTCCAAACTCCGCCCCGAAACGTAACATTTTTTCTGCGGACTCACTAGATAACGGGCCGAGATTTTTTGGCGCGGGGCAGCATCGCCATTTGATTTGTGGCAACATTTGCTGCAGGCTCCGAAACATGCCCCCAACCGACCCTCCTTTCCCCTTTCCCTGCGCATTGCCCTTGCCCTTGCCTCGGGCTGTTTTTGTTTTCATAATACTTAGTATCTATGGCTTTGGCTGAGGCCAGTTTCAGCTTTTTTATGGCTGACCACCCGCTGGACAACGGCTGTGGGCAGGGAGGGGGGTTGGCATTGCTGTCTTCTTTTTTTTTTTTGTTTTATTTTTTGCAATATTTAGCCAATAGACTTGTGCATTGTTTGAGCGCCGCTTTGTTTCGTGCCGGTTAAATAATCAAAAGGCTGGCAAATATGGGAGAAAATGAGGAAAATGCTTTTCATGCTTTTCATTAGCGCATTGCTGATGCGCCTGACGTTGTCCTCCCCTGCCTCCTTCGTCTCGCCATCGTCATCGTCATCGTCATCGTCGTTGTTGTTGTCGTTGGTGCGTGCAGTTTATCAATTAGCTGCCGGAGGGCAGTTAATTGCTTTTTAC
Organism: Drosophila virilis; assembly: GCF_030788295.1. Lineage (NCBI taxonomy): Eukaryota > Metazoa > Arthropoda > Insecta > Diptera > Drosophilidae > Drosophila > Drosophila virilis. The sequence goes on from NC_091543.1 coordinate 6,215,935, forward strand.
CAATGCAAGCCACGCCGGCTCCAGCCCCAGGTCCACCCTCAGCTCCAGTCGCAGCTTCAGCTCCAGCCCCAACTGCTGCACAGTCTGTCCATAGGCAAGATTTATCCACAGCAAAGCTTTAATGCTGCCCATTTGCAGGCTTGCATAAATTTTACAGCAAGTTCACGAACTAATTCATTTTTGGCTTTGCTTTAAAGTCTTACAACTGATAATTATATATATATTTTGTTTAGCTTTAGCAACCACTCTTGACTACCTTTAAAGTCTAATAATTAATTGAAATACATTCAGAGCTGTCAACTTGGAGATATTAATAGGAGAAGCAACTACCAGATATTAACAATTGTTGCAGTTTATAACGAAAACGGTGCGTTCTTCTTAAAAGGTGTTTACTGTATTTGAAAAATTTTGATTATATAGCAGTTATTTATAACATCTAAAAGATATGGGTATAGACCTCGCTTTGCCTTAAGCAAGCAAATTCGTTTGTTTTGCTTCGTGAACTTGTTCGCATTTGCTGTGATATTCTAGTTTGTATGTTTGTACTTCGAATTATGAATTTAATATATTTACAAGGAAATAACATTTTTTATATAAGGCAAACAGTCATAGCTTTCCAGAAAGCTACTTTAGTTAGGTTCGCAAACTGGCTCTCAGATCTTTTAGAACTCAAGCTTTGATATTGGTTCTTTTAAATGTCGCACGTGAAATGATTATGTTTTTGTCGAAGTTTTGTTCATTTGCTTAAGTTTGCGAACTGGTTCCTAGACGTTTTTGAAGTCAAGCTGCGATACTGGATCGTTAAAAAATCGTACTCAAGTAAGTTTGTATTTGGGCCAAGCTTTCTAAAAAGTTCATTTGATTCGGTTTAAGAACTTCTTAAGATATCTTGAACTTCTTCTTTAGTTTTTAGTTCTTGTTTTTATACCAAAAGTTCAACAACTCGCGCTAGGAACAATTAACAGTCATTTTGACGTAGCGTTCTGCTTACGGAACTAGTTCATAATTCAATTGTACTTACAAATTCAGTTTGTGGACTTGGCGCTATCCAATGCTCCGGATTCGTTGGTATTGCCTCGGCCAGGCAGGGATCGAAACTGGACGGTCGTTTCTTAACAAAGTCTACAGGCAGGCTGTAATCATCACAGATGGCAATCTGAAAGCAGAGAGAATAAGAGAGAGAGAGAGTGAGACAGGCACAGCGAGTGGAAGCCTTTACGCAATTTGTATGCTAAAAATAACATTTTCAAGTTGAGCCAAAGAACACGACGCGTGCACCCACGCCAAGAGGCCACAGCTGTGCTTACACACACACACACACACATACAAATGCACACACCTAGGCTTGTTAAGGTAGAGAAAGCAAGAGAGAGAGCAAGAGAGAGACAGAAAGAGGGAGAACGAGTGATGCTGCGTCATCAAAAGTGTTGAAACACAATGGCTAAATTACAGTTACAATTAAAAATGGCGACGTCGTCTTTGAAAACGCCTCGAGATTCTTTTGTCAAGTGCACCGTCGACCAGGTGGGCAGCCGCGGGGCGTGCCACTGCCCACCAACACATCAACAGCAACAACAACAATTAACGTTAAGTGTGTGGAAATAAAACTGCATGAGAAGAGCGGGCCAGGGCGGAAAGGGGTGTGGCCCAAGGGAAAGGGCCGTCCACTCAACCGATAATTATTTTAATGATAACGATAAAAGACTTGAAAAAGGAACAATCACATCTAAAATCACATCTACATATGTATCTGTATCTGTATCTGTATCTGTATCTGTATCTGTATCTGTATCTGTATCTGTATCTGTATCTGTATCTGTATCTGTATCTGTATCTGTATCTGTATCTGTATCTGTATCTGTATCTGTATCTGTATCTGTATCTGTATCTGTATCTGTATCTGTATCTGTATCTGTATCTGTATCTGTATCTGTATCTGTATCTGTATCTGTATCTGTATCTGTATCTGTATCTGTATCTGTATCTGTATCTGTATCTGTATCTGTATCTGTATCTGTATCTGTATCTGTATCTGTATCTGTATCTGTATCTGTATCTACCAGCGATTTCTGCTAGATGTGACATGAGCAGGTTTCAGTTGTAGCTACCTCAAAGTACAATTGCAGGCGATAAAGTTGACGACAATTGCGGCAATACCATTCCATGCCGGAGCCGAAGCCGGAGCTGGAGCTAGAGCCGGAGCCGGAGCTGGCGAAATTGTTGGCAAAGTTGTTGGCGCTGTTGCGCCGTAACTCACGCGCCAGTTCCCGTGGGACAGCCGCGCAGGTGGCGTGATAGGGCCAGGCACAGGGACCGGCGCACACCACGTAATCCTCACCGGCGGTAAAATCAATCCAGCAGCGACGACAGAACATGCTGCTAATAATTTTGTTCACTTGCACAGACGTCGACGAAGACGTCTCACGGGGCAAACACTTAAGAAAATTACTAAAACAAAAAAAAAAATGTAAAAATAAAATTTGCCAAAGCTACTCGAAAGGCGTAAAAAGGCAGCAGCCAAGGAGCTCAGGTGTTGACAGGTGAACGGGCAGCGCGGCACTAAGCTTACAACTAGCACAAAGTGCGGCATCCAAGCGGGCTTTCCATTTCAGCTATGCGTTAAAGTTTTCCTTTGCCATACAAGTAAATGTGCGGAGGCTGTTGTGGAGGTAGCAGCAGCTTCTGCTGCTGCTGCTGCTGCTGCTGCTGTGGCCTTTGGGGCATTACTTTGAAATTGAAAGGGCCAATCATAGTGAATAAAGGCAGTTGGTTAGTGTGCATAATATGCCACCTCACCCTCGCAGCCGCACTCAACTTGCCACTTGCTGCTGCAGCTGGCAAACTGTGCGCGCCCCCCATGAACTATGCAGCAGATCCGAAGGATATGCAGGATAAACATAGCGAGCAAAATGTTTAGATTGAGGTAGGCGAAAATTATGCTCAGCTCAGAGCTAAATATAGCGAGCAAATGCAGCAAAAGATGCGGGAGGAAAAAAAAACCGAGATCTCAAGAAAAGTCAACTAGGAAAACTGAAAAAAGCGAGAAGCTGCAGGGGAAAGCGGCTGAAAAATCCCACAAATTGTGAAAGGATAAAATGCCTTAATTCACAGATATTAAATATTTTTTCTAAAAGATAAATTACAAAAATTTGTATTTCATATAAGGGAAGCATACCATAATAATATTTAAAGAAAATTGGTATTCCGAATTTAAAAGTGACATAAATTAATGCAAAAGTCAAATCATGGCCTAAGTTCTGCGCAGAATGCAGTTCAGTGAAGTATCCCAAATCGGAATATACTATACTATAGAGAGTCTATATACTTGGTTTTTGTATACACAATATATAGTATTATAGTCTATATATACTTAGTTTTTATCCAACATATATTTAAACCAATATAGCTCTGCACAGGGTTAGCTGCTCGTATATTTTCAAGTCAGCTTCGATTCGTTAAACGAAAGACAAGACACACAGTTGATGCTTAATAGAGGCCCGACCAGTTAAGTTCCAAGAAGAAAATATAATTAAAACTAATTACAGAGCATTTGCGACGTCCTGTCGATTGCCCCGACAAGCCCGATGAGTCACCGTTGATTCGTTGGGGCAGCTACTCATTGGCCTGGCCGTGGCAGCTGCTCTGATTGCCAAGTTGTTGGCGTCTCTCTAGTTGGCTTTGATGAGCGGCCATAAAAAATGCATAGCCAAAGCAGCCAGCAGAAGCCTTGGCGGCCTGGCTTGGCACGTGTCCACAATAGTCTGCCCCCCTCCCACCACACACTCCAGCACACCTGACATCCCGTGCAGCTAAGTAAAATGCCCAACTCGTTGGCCTCAGCGTCTGCTCGAGTAAATATCATAAATTTTAAAGGCGGCGTTAATGCGGCTCGTTTCAGTTTCTGAGTTTCTGAGTTTCTGTGTCTGAGCTTGCCAGCAGCACCTGCAGTTGCTGCTGCCCCCGCATGTGGCACGCTATGTTGCAGCCTTGATGCTGGCCAGCCAAACAACTGGCGCATAACCGCAGGCACTTTGGCAGCGCGCCCAGGATCCGGCATCAGAGCCACACAAAAGACACAGAATGCAACGTTCGTTCGACTCACCGTTTGTGGCAATGTGGCTGTGTGCCACACTCTGTGGCCACATGTTGCCACATCGCATTGCTTTGACACAGTTTGTGTGTTCGTTCGCCCGGCTATCGGGCCAGCAAATATAAATTGGCTATCCCCCGCCCCGCCCCTCTCTCTCTCACTCTCTCTCTCTTTCTGCCTTCGTACCACTCTTTCTTCCCATTTCTATTTCTGGACTGGCTTTCCACGCTTGCTTTGTGGCATATTGCGCTGATTGCAGCATCAACTGGCAGAATCCTAACAAGAGTTTAGATTTGTGTGTGTGTGTGTGTTTCTGTGTTTGCGCGTGTACAGTTGGAAGAATTGAATTCCGAGAATTAAGGAATGCAATTTAAAAGTCTATTTTTAGATACCGCCTGCAATGTCAAACACAATTCTGACTGCTTAAGTTCAACACTTACTAAAGTCCAGCTACGCTCCATGAATTTAATTATGATAAACAGAGTTGCCAACTCGTTCAAAGCGCATCTTTCTTTGACACAAAGAGGCAACACTCTACAAACTTGGGCATTCTCACATAGCGTGGCAATAGTCCACGAATTCACGCATATTTCCCAAAAGCTATCTTCTTATCTTCAGCGTAGATTTTCCTGGTGGCTGTCAAAATTCGTTGAAATTGACATGAAGATTTTAACATTTATATATTTATAAGCGGCCTGTAAATTATTAAACATCAATATAAGCTATCATTGCTCAAGCATACTACAATAAGGAAGGCTTTTTAAAATCAAGCATGATATTTAGTTAACAAGCACTTTAGCAATGCATTGCAAATCTATCCTCATGTTAATGCCTGAATTTGTACATACAATGGTTGAAAGCTATTCCCAGCTCTAAAGCTAGAAGCCTATCTGCATATACGACACTCTGGCAGGGGCCTGGAACTTCAACATATTATATTAAATAACTTGGTGCATCTTCCAGTAAGCCTCACGCTGATTGAAAACTTAACGTTTGTAAATGGAAAAGTGAAGCTTTCGCTCGCCGAGCTTTGCCAATCAAACGCATTTTCCATTGTTATGGACTTTTCTTTTCTAGTGTTGCACTTGACAAGTTAACCCTTACCCGTGAGCTCGGGCAACCAACTAAACAAACACTGTCGCTTGACCTCGCTTGGCTATTTTTGTTGTTGTTGTTGTTGTTACTTCAGTTGTTCTCCTTGTTGTTGTTGCTGCTGTTGTTGTTGTTGTTGTTGTCATTGTTGTTGTTGTCACAGTTGCTGTCAAAGTCGCGCTCACTAATTGCAATTAGCAGGAGTCTGAAACACACCCAATACCAAGTTAACCCAGTAAACGCGACGCTCGACAGCTGCTCTGACCTTCTGTTGTTGCTGTGTTAAGCAATTGATTGATTGATTGATTGATTGATCGACTGTTTTAGCTGATTGATTAAGTGTGCCAGCGAGCAGACGCTTTCAATTATCAACAAAGCGCGTCTCCTCAGACCCAACTCCAGCTCGAGGATACGAGGAGGTGGCGGGTCGGGCCTTTCACGCTCAATTGATTTGTTTGCTCTGTGGTGCGATTACAGGTAAATTTCCGCCGTGCAGAAGCCGTCAATCGCTTTATGCCTTGTTTACTTAACTTAACTTATACCCGCTGTCACGCCCTCCCTTGGCATCCCATTTATGGGACGAACCCTTCATGGCCCGTTTGTTATTTAAACAACGTTGCAACTTTTTCATAGCTCGCATGTGCATTGTGCGCCTCGCAGTATGCTGCATATTTCGTTATAATTCTGCGCGCTTGTCAATATACCCCGTGAATATGACGAAGCGCAGGGAGGGTATGTTGGGCATGCGTTGGATTCCCAGACACTATTTGGGCTGTAAACTCGTCTACAGCTTAGTTATCTGGAAGAATATTTCTTTTCATATTAACTTAAATATCAGTTCAATTTTGATGCTCATTTCATATATTCCATATAAATTGCCTGTTATTCGATGGGGGCTTAGTTAGTGCAGGGCATACGCTTAGTCGTGCATAACCCATTACGCATATTTATGCCTGTTTTTGTTTGTTTTTTGTAATTTCTGCTGTACTTCAAGTGCAGGCCATTAAAAATGGCCGTCAATGAGACATTTGGGAGCATAAACTTTCAAGTGGTTGCAGTCGGGGGCCATACAGAAAAGTCAACGCGTCTGCGGGTTCGAGGTGCGGGGTTTGAGCTTTCGGCTTGGGTTTGGGTTTGGGTTTGGGTTTGGGGTTTTGAAGGGTGTCATCGTTTGGCATTTGGCTGACTGCTGACTGCTGACTGCTGACTGCTGATGTCGGCCTGTCGAGGCAGCGCTGGGCCGACGTCAGGTGGTCGGTCGTTTTGGGTGGCTGCACCCTGGGGTTGCGCCATAAATTTTAATTAAATATTTTTGGCATTGTGTGCGTGTGTGTGTGTGTTGTTTTTATTTTTGCGCGCTAGCACAGACAGCTAAATGTAGCGTAAGTCCTGTGCGTCAGAGATCAAGAGGATCCTCACGGCACCACTTGAATGTGCTCTGCACCACCTGACTTGGGCGCAAAAGTCGATAAATTTTCTTTGTCGCAACCACCATTCGTGTGCGGCCGGCCCTATCAAGTGTTACGACGCCTTGCCCGAGGGTGGTTGCACACACAGACAAACAAACAGAGAGGGGGCGGGGGGATATGGGGGGGGGGGGGGGGGGGGGAGACAGGCAGGGACGCATCTTCAGTGACTTTGGGTGCGGGTGACAGCCCTGGCGTGCCACATAAACTGTTTGCAATGCAACCAAATGTAAATTGTAAAATAAAAACAAAAAACAAGAAATTTAAAATGTGGGTGGTTGTGGGGTCAAACCGTAAAATAAATAAATTCATTTGTGGCCAGTGGCCAAGGCTGGACTCTGTTTTAAATACTCGCAATTGTACACATGTTGCCAAATGTTCTGCTCGTCTCCCTCTCTCTCTGTGTGTGTGTGTGTGTGTGTGTGTGTGTGCGGCACTTCCTGTTTGGCTACACGACATTCAACGCCTACCAGTGCACACACACACAGACACCCACACACATACACGCCCTTGCCCTCGCCACGCCGCACCCTTTTGCCACTACAGTTGAGCGCACATTGTGGAAATTGTTCTGCTTGTGGGAGCAGAAGTTGTGCGCCAAAGGGGCGGCGCAAGGTGGTGAGCGGGGGTGAGGTGTTGTATTTGTAGTTTTGTGAACTTTGCAGAAATGCAGTGACCGGAAAGTTGTAATATCCAATCGGCACTTTATTTGCAAGCCCCCCCTCCCTCCCTCCCTCCTCTTCCCAACCGAGTTGTTGCCACCAAATTGTTGGCGTCTGCTGCGGCTGGCAAAGGGTACGGCAAGAGGGGGGATGGGTGGGCAGTCATTTAAATGGGCATTACGTGGCTCTAAACCAAATCTATTGGCAGCTGCCAATGGTCAATAATTGAGACCCAACAAAAAGAAACCCATCGAGAGTCGAAAATCGCAAAACGTAAATCGCCGTAAATTGTCGACATTTTGCATTCGTATTTGTGTGATTATTCACATGAATATGAGTATGATTCATTTTTTGGCATTCATAGCAAACGAGCTGGGCAAACGGCATTTGTGCAACAAAATACAAATAAATTGAGTCAATTGTAATGCGAGCTATGGCTACATAACCTCACTTACTCATACATAACCTCACTTACACATACTTAACCTAACTTTTGTGTAAAAAGTTCGTTATATTCGCTTGAATGCTATAGAAGCTAATCTGGCTTTTGGGGCAACCTATTATAGAAGATATTATTAAAGGATATTATAGATTTCATATAAAAGTGTAATGCATAGAAAGAGACATCTCTGAACCCATAAAATATATGTATTCTTGATCAGCATCAACAGCCGAGTTGTTTTTACAACTCTCTCAGTTTTAAAGCTTTTGTCTGGAAACCTTGCAAAGGTCACCGTTTCTGTTGCAGGCAATACATATATGACACCCAGTCGGATCGGAGCACATATAAAGAAGGTTCTTGTATCGAATACTCTTCTGTTTAACAAATATATGTTGCTATGACGGCCATAACCATACATAACCTCACTTTTAAAGCTTCAATTGCTTTTAGAAGCTTAATCAAGCCAAATGTCGGCATAACCTCATTTCTGTAGTTGTTAACAATACCAATATAACCTCACTTTTGTCAAAAACCTGGTAGCATAAGCTCACTTCTGCATATTTATGAAGAACATAACGTAACCTCACTTTTGTCATAAGCAGACTAACATAACCTCACTTTTGAATGCCAATGAAATCTGTTTTCCGCACAATCAACTGCATCTCCCAAATTTCAATTTGCGCAACTTAACCACATTTCTACGTCTGACCAAACTATAAATTTCTAATCTGACAAACGAAACTAACTTCAATTTTTGTAACAGATATAACCTCAGTTGATGCAGTCAAAAATGTTGCAACTGGTTTATTTTCTCAAAGAAATTCCAAGGTGCCCTCTCTGCAGCACTTTGTGGCAAGTGGATAACTGGTCGAGTGTGTGTGTGTGTGTGTGTGTGTGTGCGTGTGTCACCACGAAGCCACAACCACGAAAACCATGCAGAACTACACACAACTACGCCCGCTCGCTTGAGTGTGAGGGCAGGGGCAGCATATGGGTCCAATTACTCAGCACATCCGGCGTTTCCTTCTAGCCCCGGTCGGGTGGAGAGTTCGCCCTCATCATCGGACGAGGAGCGCATCAACAAACACTTCACGCCTGACATTTGACAAGACGTTCGGTGGTGCTGGGCGTGTTTGGTGGGGGCTAAGGGCACAGGGTGTTGGTGGAATGACGTCTACAAAAATCCAAATGCGAAAAAATGGCAATAATATTTTTATGGGCATAAATAATACAGCACATGGGCAGGCGCTACGAAATAGGCGGGAGAAGATTTCTTTTCTTTCTTGTTTTTTTTTCTTTTTTTTTTTTGTTCACGCCATTTTCATGCGTCGCAAGCTTTGGGCTTCCCGCTGCGGGCAGGAGGAGAAGGGGAGTTGGCTAACCACACGCATTTAATGTTAGTAAAGTCGATTAAGCGTCCTTCGTCCATTGGCGGTTTCTTGGCTTTCAGACGAAAGCAGGCAATAGCATCTGCTAACCGGGAAGTGGGCGAGGCCTGGCCAGGCGGACGGCAGAACGGAGAGCGGCATTTCTTATGCCACCGAAAAACCGCTAAGCAAGGCCAATGCCACCCAGTGTAGGATGGAGGGGGGGGACGGTGGTGTCAAACTACAAACTTAAACAGCGACTTGCTGCTGGGTGCCATTAATGTTGTCCATGAGTCAGCTCTAAAGTGGGGTAAAAATTCCATGCGTTCACCCTCAGTCGTAGACGAAACCTTCGTCCAGCTCCGAGGCTCACCCTCAGTCTCAGTCTTGTGCGTATATCCTTGCCGTTGTCCTTTCGGTCTCATTATTAGTTGTGGGTGCAAAACAATTTTAAAAATTGCTTGCCAAGAAATTAAGCGCCACATTTTTATAGGGTAAGACTTAGGTCAAGTCTATGGCAAGTATGTAAAATGGAATATTAGTTAAAATTCCTAAGCCCTCCTTGCTTAGAACACTTTGGGAAATTATAGGAAGAAAATCCATTACCGAAGAATAATGCTTAACATGGATGGGTCTCATCAGACGTCCTACGTTCCTGAGAAACGACAAACGCAGCTCTCTCATATCAAGTAACTAGCGCTGAGAAGCTAAGTTAAGAATCACCGAGCAAGGCAATCCTATTTTATGAGAGTTTCATGAGAATCACATAGAAAGGCGACAAAAGGAAACAAACAAAACCGCAAAGTAAAAGCGCTAGGGTCCTATTTCGATTAAAATTTTGGCAAATTAGCGCGAAGAGGAAATTTCAAAATGATGCATCATACGGCCAAAATAAGCCCACGGCTTAATTTGCAGTCTAGAAATCAACCAAGGAAAATATTTACGGAATTTCATTTATAAATTTATACTCGAGGGGTTAAAACGATGCGCCTGCCTTTGAGGCAACAGCACATTGGGGGTTGGGCTGGAGGGTTGGCTGCTCGCTGGATTTTCTTGGCTACAAAACCAAACGCATAATGCTAAACAAATAAAAAAATATATTTAGATGTATATAAATATGTGGAAATGGAGAGCCCCCAGGATAGAAGGCGGCAACGAAGCATTACATTAACGCAAATAATCGCGTCGCATGTTGTCGATGCGGCTGATGTGTGGGCACGGGACATGACGCAGGGGTTAGGGGGAAGAGAGGTTCATGATGAGAATATGTGGGTGGATGTTCGCTGACAGGTGGTTTGGCAAATGATTTTGATGCCTATTCAAACTGACGAGCTGACATGAGACGACGGCTGAGCCGGCGCGATAAAGCCCCAGACACAGACACAGGCACAGGAACAGGCACAAAATCCAGACACACAGACACTCACACACACACATACACACAGACACAGACAAGTCGGCACTTGAGCCACCTTTGGAGACCCAAGCCCAGAGTAAAGCCCAAAGCAAACCCATGGCAACCCGTAGCTTAACCGAACCCAATCCTATCCAAAGCTACCACAAAAGGTAAATGTTTTTATTCTGCTGCCGTCTCGTGTGTGTGTGTGTGTGTGTGTGTGTGTGTGTGTGTGCGTGTGCAGCATATACAGCTCATTAAATACAAATCAGCTTAGCAGCAACTTGAGCAACAGCAGCAGCAGCATCAGATGGCAAAATGAATCGCATCATTTTCAGGCCCAGACCCCACACTTCAAGTGCTGCAAAAACTAGTCACTCGACAACGAATGGGGCATACCCTAACTGTAAAGCATATATATCTATATAAGATGAAAATACATACAACGTTTGTCGAGGTCCAATTTAGCGCTCGAACTAACGTGAAGACGGAGAATACAATTTTATTTCTTTATTCAATACTTTCGGAGTTCATATACTTTCTTTAAGTAGAAAAAGTTTAAGTATTTCTTTGATTTCAATTAGAATTGAGTCTAGATACTTGGTTTGTTGCTTCAAAATCCTTTCGTTCCTAAAGCAACTCGAGCTCCAAGTTCAGGGATCATTTAGCATGATAATCAAGCAAATATACCCCAAATATTTTGTATGGTAAGAGCATATAATATTCGCTATTCCACAAGTTACAGTATTTCCTCAAATCAACACTTTTAATTTAAGTACATAATCATTTACGGCGGGAGCCAAGCTTATCAAATTTCTCAAGTACCACATATACCCTTACTTGGGATTCGCATGCCTTTGCCTAAGCCTCTGACTTTTGTACACTCAGAAAGGAGCATTATAATAAAGTCATAATGCCCATGCTTACCAGAACTGAAGCTGCAATTAAATGGACACGCCCCCCACAAACACACACACACATACACACGCACACACCACACAAAAGCCGAAAAACATCAACAAAAAATTCACTTAAGCCTCAGGTAACTGAAGACATGAACGCTTATCAGACAGACAGGCAGACGGACGCACGGGCAGACAGGTGCGTTGGGAGGGGGGGGGTGTGAGGCTGAGCGGTGGACGGTGGGTGGGCGACAGTCGGTCGGGCGGTCGGTCGAATCGCATTTGGGTAGCTCTGTCGCAGGAACAGCTCAATTTGTGGGCGGCGAAAGTCAATTTAAAAAGCAAATAGCTAGCCAAGGGCTGTGTCTGTGTGTGTGTGTGTGTGTGTGTGTGTGTGTGTGTGTGTGTGTGTGTGTGTAAGTGCTGCTGTTATCTGTGTCTTAAGTGCACAAACACACACACACACATGTAGACTCTCACCCACATCCACGCAGAGCTCGTAAAAAGCGTTGTTGGTCGTCAACGTCCAGACACTAATTAGTAATCCTTGACACGAGCTTCATTGTCATTAAATATGCCACATGTGGCAACCCCAGCCACAATTCTCTGCATCTGGCCACCCTCATTTGGCTGCTGTTGTTGTTGTTGTTGTTGTTATTATTTGTCTACAGGTATTAAGCTTGGAATTACTTTAGCCGCATATCAAATTATGACAAGTTTCACTTTCCACTCGCCGTTTCCTTTCCCTCTCTCTCTCTCTCTCTCTTTCTCTCTCTCTCTCTCTCTCGCTCTGTCTATGGATGACTCATGGCAGCTCAATGCGAGCCACAACTATCTTTATCATTCGCTGTCCAGCGCTATTTGGCAGCTGATCAATAAAACTTGCCCCAGCTGGGCAGGCGAAGCAATTTCCATAATCTGCCAATTCGTAATTCCCGCACTAAAGCTACAAATTTGTTGGGATTTGTGTTGCCACCAGTATGCCCCCCCCCCCCCTTTCCACGCCAACATTCAACAAAATCTAAGTTCGACTCATGTTTTACGTTCTCTCTCACTCACTCTCTCTTTCCATCTCTTTTTGACATTCAGCTCTCTCAATGCTGCATCTCTTTTGCGCTCACGTGACGAAGCGTCGCGCACCAAACGCATAAATCAGATTTACAGATTTATTTTTTGTTCACTTCTTTCATTCTTTCGTTGCATGCTTTTGGGCTGCATGCGAAGCCGCAGTGAAGACAACGGTGCGCACAGTGGGCACGGTTGTTAAACTAATGGAACCAAATAAATGCTGGTTTAAATTTGGGTAATTGTTGAATTGCTTTTTTTTTTTTTTGAATTAATAATAAAAAATACATGAATATTTCAAAGAACGTGAGCTAATGTTAAAGTCACTGGCGAATTGAGAGAGGCGAGAGAAAGTGCTTTACCAACATATAATTAATTCATTATAAGCTTTAAAATAACTGACTAAGGAGTAATAAACGCACGACACCAAGCATACTTTACTTTACTCCAGGCACACTCATTTCTAATTGGGGCCAACGGTAACAAGAAAAACAGAAGATGTTGAGGTGTTTGGGAATGATTAACCAGCGGCCGTTGCCGGTTTTTATTGTTATACAGTTTTTAATTGTTATACTCAAATAATAAATGTATTATTTTTAACAAGGAAAACGCAATAATAACAATAAAGAATGCTCGAGTATAGATACAAATTCAAAGTGCACAAATCAAATTTAGTATTTTTACTCTCACAACAAATGCTTTTTATGCCACTGTGCGCTTTGCTTTAAGCAGCTGCCTGCGACTTTTGCGTTTGCTTTTGCCTGGTTTTTTTTTTTTTATTATTTTGTTGCCGTTATTATTTTGCACGCCTTTGGCTTTTGCTATTTGAAATGCTGTCAACGTACCCCCACCCACCCACTGATATTCCAACCCGACTGTGGACCGACTGCTCCACCTATTTGCCAGCGACATCATCGATGCCGGCGGTGCAACGGAAATGTAACCGCAAAATTCAAAACGGCAGACGCAATTTGTTGCGCACATGTGACGACATGCCATGTGCTGTACGTCTCTGTCTGTGTGTGTGTTTGTGTGTAGCAGACGATGACGCATAGCAAGTGCGTGTGTGTGTGTGTGTGTGTGTGTGTGTGTGTGCGGAGGCCTTTGGTCTAAGCCGCTGGGGACTGTCAACTGATGCCCGAACAACAACTTTGTGTGTAATACAACACGCAGTGCGGCAGGGCGAGCGGTTAGAGGGGAGGGGAAAGGAAAAGGGTTGGGCGTAACAACTACAATTTTTGACACGCCAGAGAGCGAGAGAGCGAGAGAGAGGGAGGGGAAGAGCGCGTGCGAGAGGGAGCTGCAAATTAACATAATTCACATATTTAACACGCTGGCGCCGACCAGCGGTCAGTTTTGGTCGCCACCGCAGCGCCATCTGTTGTGCAAATGGCCTTATTAGAAGGGCAAACAGTTTTTAGGCTGCGTACGTGCCAAATCAGCGAAAATGAAATGAACTAGGAGTCCGGCAGGTGCGTGACTGGGGGGGGGGGCGGTTGGGTCGGTTGACCGTCGCACCTCTAGCTTGGTGGCAAGGGATATTCGGGGTGTAGGAGGCGCCGGGCAAAGCCGCAACACGGCGACGAACATTGTACAAAAACAGCAGTGCGCACTTTACATAACTAATAAGGTTGTTCCCCATTGCTATGCTATACCCTGTAGCCATTGGGTAAGCAGGGGCCATTATGGTTTGAAAGCTGGCTATGTAACGGGCGAAGGGAGACAAATGTAATGTTTGATTGCATGTAACGGCAGCCAAGTACAGGGTATTCGATAGTCGGTCAATGCCGACAGGAGCCCGTTAAGCACTCTTGCGGCTGTTGTTGACACTCGCCATTTGCCGTTCGGCATAAATAAGCAATTTTCGCGACCCAAAACTGTTGCCAGCTTTCAGGCGTTTCCATCTAGGCTCGGCATTTGGAATAATTACCAGGAATGCGTGACCCGTTAATTGACATTTGCCGCAAAGCATGCTCAAATATCAGGAAAATTCAATTATTGAAATTAATATGGTAGATATTTGCCTTCAATTGCCTGGCATAGGCAACTTTCTGCGAAATATTATATAAACCAAACGAGCTACTGAAACTGAAACTACCTTCCAGTTGTCAAATTGGGGCGTATACTGTCAAGTTGCTGTCAAAGCTAACAAGGGCTTGTCAAACATGCTCTCGTATCTCTAGCAAACTTATTAGCTGCAGCTGCTGAAAGCTGTGCCATGTCAAACTTATTTGAAGCTGCAGTCAATCCGCCTGCCAAATAGTTAACTACAAGTTTAAATTTAAATTCAATTATCAGATTGCATTGCCAATGTAAGGCAAAAGTAAATCTTCGAAGTGCCCAAAATATCCTGACTCTCTCGTTAATATATGAAACTCAAGAATGCTTCCGACTTTTGCTCAAGTGCCTGTCAAAGTTAACAAGCACTTTGTGCTGCAGTCGTGTCTTGACTTTAGCTAGCAATTTTTCTGTTATAATTGAAGCTCTAGACAATACATTTTCGAGCTGTTCTTTTTTTAATTTAAAGTTTCGAATTGCGAGCGAGAACAAAAAGTTGCCTTCTGAAAGTTTTGAAAAATAATTCTCTGAGCATAAATAAAAGACTTAATTTCTGCAAAGATTAGTCTATGGTAAATTTGTTGAAAACATAAAAATTCGTTAAATAATATAACATATGTGATATTTCAAGAACAAAAACAATTGAATATGTTTTTGGTAAAAGCAATTCACAAAAGTTGCCTTTAAGGAAATCAAAGTAGCCCACAATCAGGCTGAGACCTGTTTATGAGATATATGAGAAGTTGCCCAGGTTCTTGGCAGGGCGGAGAAAGGGTGGAAAGTGGGAAAGGGGAGCGCGACGGTCAACCGTTTTGGCAGCCACTTCAAGGCCATTGAAGTAGTTGACTAAAAAAGGGAGTCAAGTGTAGAGAGCTGTTCTTGTTATGGTTGTTGTTGTAGAGTAAACATGTTGTTTACTACTTTGGCACTTGACACATGACAACGCCAGCAAAAACAGCGTACAAAAACGAAGAAGAAGAAGACGAAGCAGCAGCAGCTAGCCGCAGCAGTCTTCAGACCACAAGAGGAAGCAGCAACAGCAGCAACAACAACAAGTTTCCCCAGAGACGCGGCAGAACAAAGCCAAAGTCAAAGCCACGACCTGGGGAGAGGGCTAGCCGCGGTAGAAGCGAGACAGCAATAACAGTGTATACACAAAGTCTATGCAACTCCAAGAACGTAAACTTCATTTATGCTGTTGCTGACTTGCGAATGTGGAAAAAAACAACAAAAAAAAACAAAGCGGGCAAAACAAAAGTTTTTTCATTTTGGCGTGAAAATTTGTAAACATCAGCGTATCAACGAAAACTTGCATGTGCCACTTGTAGAGTGGGTGGCGGGTGGGTGGTGGGTGGTATTGGTGTATCCGGTGGGTTGGTTGCAGATAAAAAAAAGGGTGAATATTTAATAGAGCGCACAGGTAAGCAGCCAGGTAAGCCAAGCCGATTTTTTGGCTTTGCTTCCTTTTTTTTTTTATTTTGTGTGTGTTTCATTTGGCAAATGACAAATTGTGCTGGCTGCAGAGGAAGGTGGGAGAGAGGTGGGATTGGGGGGGGGTCTCACTTTCAGTTAACACTTGTTGTAACACGTGTATGCAACGTTTGTTGTTCTTGTTGTTGTTGTTGCTGTTCATTTATGAAGCAAGTTCAATGGGTTCTCGACCTTTCAACGCAATTTACATGAACTTCTCACATGGGAGGATGCGAAGGGGCTGTGTGTGTGGGTCAGGGGGGGGAGGGGGGTTAAGGTGTGATGTGGGTAAATTTTTGCTTTAATTGAAGCGTCAGCAATTTATGCTAAATTCGACTGAAGAACTTAACATTATTTTAGCTGATATTTATGTTTGTTTTAGCTTTATAAAACTTTACGGGAAATAGCTGTGGGAATATACCCAAGCGCAAGCATCTGCCTTTAAAATGTAGTTTTCATTTTTCCGTTTTCCCAGGTGAAACATTTACTAAACAAAAAGCCACATGACAAATTGGGTGTGTTTAGCTCTTAGAATATTCGAGTTATCCCCGAAAAACTATTTCTCAAAATCGATATTTATCGATAAAGTGGAAATAAAAGCAGATATCAAGAAATAAACCTCGTTTAACAAATGTTATCGATAGATATCGATTACATGAAAATGACAGCAAATAAATCAAGCTGGCATATACTTCTCAACTTTTTGACAAGCTTTCCTAAGTGTGCGACTCATCTTTAACAAATATTTATCCAATTTTAGAGCAATAAAAACCAACCGCCTCTTTTAACACTTAATCACCAAATGCTGTTAACCAACACTATTTATCACACGTGAAAAGCCGGACATAAAGTCAACTTCCAATCAATCTATTGACTTTTGTTCGCCTCAAAACCTGCTCGAAACTTCTTGTCATCATCATCAGCTGGCAAAAGAAAAATAGCAAAAGGAAATGGAAATGGAAAAGCTGAGCGCAGCAAGCAAAAGCAAACATTATAAGAAATTCTGTAAACGTTTTGCCCAAAAAAAAAAAAAAATACAAAATACTAAACCATTCTCAACTGGCTTGGCTTTTTCTAGAACGCACTTCACCCTTTCACCCAAATCCCGCTGCCCTCCTCCACTCACACAATTTCGTGCCTGCAATGTGCCACATTGTGCTTTGATATAGATTTATTTACTTCACTTTGCAGCACTACTTATAACGTACTAGTGTTGAGCGACGTGAAGTTTGTCAATTTTAATTTGCTTTTATGGGCTTGGGTCTGGCTCTGGAGCTGTCAGCAAAATCCTTTTGCTAATGAACGTAATGAATGAGCCAGCACAAGGCCTGTCAATCGCATTTGCATGCGGACAACATATTGAAATGCTCAAGATTTCATTTCAAGTGAATGGGCTTCGGTAATGGCAGGCGATAAGCGGGTGCTTTAAGTGCATTTATCAACACTGCTGCGGGACGACGACGTCTGAGATTTGCAACAGCTGCAACAAAAGCGACTGGCAACCGGATGTAGAGCCCAGCTATCCAAAAAATAAATAAAATAAAAAAGTTTTTGAGCGGCTTTGCGCCCGAAGGCGCTTAGAAACTTAAGGGGACAACGGCACGACGCACAGTGTTGCGAATGTGCGCGAAACTGGCAACAAACGAAAATCGTTATTTAGTACGATATTCATTGTGCAGCTCAGCACATTCAGCCGGTTCTGAATATAACTGAAAATGTGATAATCAAACTCATTAAAACTAAATGAAAGAATTTCAAGTATAAAAACCTAAGCCGTGAAAAAAAATGTCCACTTATTAAGTTTCTAGTCCTGCTGTATTAAGATTCCAGCCTACAACTTAGTGGAACCCCAAAAAAGAATCTCACTCCAATTTTAAAATCTAAGATTTTATCGAACCACCTAACTGCAGTGCCACAGGCCGATCGTTGAGCTTACATTTATCGATAACAAGCAACTCAAAACAAATGGGTTTTTTAATATGCCAAAAAGTGCTGCATTAGGTGCACCACTGTGCAGGCAAAGAGGAGCAAAATACAGGAGCACAGGACGACAGGACGACAGGATGACAGCCATTAATCATTAGCGCAAAAATGCGACTGTCTGCGGAAAGCAGAGCGACCAACCACCAGATGACGATAACGGCAACAACAATAGCGACAACAGCGCTGAGAGCGTGTTGCTGGCCAGTGTTGGGCAGCGTTCGAAATGAAATGAAAAGAAAAGAGAAGCTGTAAAGAAAACTGTGCCTGTCCCTGTTTGGGCGCTAAGCGGCTTGTGATTTTGCCTTTTTAGCCAAGGCATTTGGCGTGCACACACAGCATGACGCTACAACAATGCCATTGTCAGGCCTAAATGTTTTCTTTTTTATCTCATTTCGCAGACGTCTGCCGGAAAATGTTGCCACCCCTGCTCTCCACCTCAGCCCCTTGTAGCTTCCAGTGATAGCAGCAGCGGTAAACGATAAACGGCCAAAAAGGTACAGAAAAATTGTAGAAAATCAGCTCATGACACACAGACTTGCGACTTGTCACACATAACAGCATGTCTCGCTCCTGCCATCATAATTTATTATTCATGTTTCTTTTGCAGCGTATTGTGATTATATTCAGTTCCTTTTCTTTTCTTAATACCCTCACAACATTTTGCGGGCATTCTAAATGCTTCAAGAGTTGTGCGACACATTAAATAAACTTGTATAAAGTTTTTCTTGATCAAAGTGGTCATCACGTTCTCTTAGATATATAGATATTTGCCCTGCTTTCGGTCCGTCCATATTTCCAGATAAAGGCTAGCTTTTCTTCTTCCTATAATTAAAAAGTAGCTCGTGTCCGCAAAGTTTATTAAGCTCTGCTTTATTCGGCTCTTCGCAGCAGACCTTTTCCAACTCCGCGAACTTTTCTAATTGTGCAACACTCTTTTCGTAATTAACGCACACTAGTCTACAGCCATTTATCGATAGCTTGCTATGTTATATGACTATGAATATTGTATTATAACATTCATACCGTTTTTTTTTTAAATTCCTGTATTCCAGACGAAACTCAAGAACAACAACAAACATTGTTCTTCTATTCAGCTCGACAAGTTGTGCTGGCATCGTATCTAGATGATCATAATCTAGGTATATGTATCAGAAAGTTCTTAATATTCGAACTGTCTTGACAATATCATATTCTAGGCATTAAAAGAAGCCGCTCTGTCAATCAGAGCGCTGTCATGTTAGGGTATTAAATCGTTGGCATATTTTCTCTCATTTTCTTTGCCTTTTTTTTTGTTCGTTTGATATTTTGGACGCGTGTGTGATTTTTCACTCTTGAAAGGCTGTTGTCTGCTTATATAATTTGACAGTGCTGGCAATAAGTAAAGTGTCCGCCCAGTCCCTTCTTCTTTTTTTTGCCCAATTGTTGCGACATTAAATAAGCTGCAAATTGATGGCCAGCCATTTGTTAATATTACGTTTACAGAGAGACTGAACTTGGCTGCCCTTTGATTACATTTTAGTCTTGTCAACTCTATTGACTCGGTATTTTGCCCAGGTTTCCGCTTGTTTGCGGCTGGGCGGGCTGTGCCCCGCCCCTTTTGGCAAGCAGTTGATACACGTACTTATTACGTCGTATGCAGGCCGTGCCACGCCCTCGTACCCTGAGCCGCCTCTTTGGCCAAAAAGTTTGGTTTGACTGTTTTTTTTGAGCGCTTTTCATTTACATTTTCCACAGTTTCCCCCCCACGCCCCCACGCTCGTCCCCGACGTGGTCTTTCATTAACTTTGTCCTCGATACGGGCAGAAAGTGAACTTTTGGCTCTCATTAGAAACGCGCTTCATTAAAAAGGCTTAAAACTCTTGCCCACGCAAAACTCAACAAATCTAACGGAAATTTTCCACGCAAATGCAAATTTTTCCGCTCACCGCAAATGGAGCACGAAAAATATACGAAAATAAACTGAAATCCAACTGAGTACGAAAAAAATGATAACGGTAAAATATTAAAATTGCACAGTTAAAAATAGGTTTTGCGCACCGCGAGAGAGAGAGAGAGAGAGAGAGGGGGATGAAGTGTGTGTCACGAGGGAGGGCGGAAACTTTAGATTGTATTAAAAAAAATAAAATGGCATCACAATTTAGCATTAAGCGCTTCAGTTTTTAGCTCGTTTCGAGGAAATTGCAAAATGGGGGAAAAGCACAAAAAGAAAAAAAAAGATAGCTAATAATAAATGAGGCAAAAACGAATGCTAGAAGTTCCATAAAAGGAAAAAATTAAAGATGCAGGCCCAACAGATACCCTAAGACTAGCCCCAGAACTTTTGCAGCATCTGCGCTTCTTCTTACCACCCTATATGAAATATGTTCCCTAGTAACCCTGGTGTTTAGGATCCAATCCTAATGCAACTCTCAGGGAACACTTAAGGCATCCAAATGTGCATATATACCAAAGCTCGCTAAGATCTACCTGGAAAACTTAACTAATTCCAGTTTATGTAAGGTATGGTAGTTGTATTCATAGAGTTAAGTATTTTTAAACTTTAAAAACTACATAAGAACCCACATACCAAGTTTGGCGTAGTTAATTCGTGTATTCCTCGAGCTATGCTTAAGAAATCAATATGTTCCCTAGTAACTCCGGTCTTAATGAACCGATTCCCTTGAAAATTCTCGGGAACACTGAAGTCACCCAAATGTGGAAATATACAAAAGAATAAAGATCTACATTAAAAATAAATCTAGCTCTATTAAATTCACAAAATGATGATTACCCCTAATTCATTAAGTTGACTATTTTCGTACTATATATGAGCTCACATACCAAGCTTACAGCGGCTGACTCTTATAATCTTCGAGGTTTGCTAAAAAAAAGCCCATATCTCAAAATCAAACAAAATATGGATAAAAAATGAAGCGTGCATGGTTCAGCTCAGCTTTTCCTCCCTATCAAGAATATATATAATCTATGCGATCGGAGATGTCTTCATCTGCCTGTTACACACGTTTCTACAAAATCATTATACCCCTTTTGGCCATTGTCAATGAATTGAGGGTATTACCAAGTATAATTACACTTGATAATAAGTATAAGAAATTCCCGGAAAAGTCAGCTTCCAGTTACATTTCATAATAAGGTGAATAAAATATATTTATCTTATGACGAAAATCTGCCCAGGGCAAAGAGAAATTATCGCGTCAGAAGTTTTCAACAATTTACCTAGGATAAGTGAAATTAAACATGACTTTTTAAAAGGTAAATGCTTTTAAGTCTTATTATATATATATATATTTTTTTATATTATTATTAATTTATTAAACATTATAATTCGCAAATAATGTCTCTTGAACCCTCATAAGTAGGCTATGGATTTGTTTACTTGTAATGTTTTATGCACCGTAAAATCTCTCTTAACGAGCAGCTCTTCGGCCTGGTCTTCTTCTTATAATAGACACAATATTGCCTTTAAGAACTGCCCGAGTCTTGGGCACAGTTATTATTATGGACATGTTTGCTGCGCGCCCGCATAAGTATGCTATGATATAGTTAGCTCAGCTGGGCCTTTATTTGCTGCACACACACACACACACACAGACACACTTATGGAGCAGGTAATCATATTGTGGCCGAAAGGGCACTCCCCGTTATGTATTAAATGAGATTTAATTAGCTGCCAATGCCCGTTTTCCTGGCCAAGAGCCACAACTAACCTCAGATAACTTGGCCAAGTGGCCAAATGTTTTGCTGTTCGGAAAAGCGTAACAACAGTTTTTCCTTTGGCCGAACACACAGGTGCGGCCTGTTTGAGCCGGTCGGGTGGGCCGGCAGGGGGGAGGGGGCGCGGTTGCTGGCCAAGAAGTGGCAAATGTGGCCAAAATTAATGAACAAAATGGCCAACTATAAATTAGCCACGCTCCAAATTATGCAACAGAATACAAAAAAAAAAAACAAAAAAAAAAAAAACAAAATACAAAACACAAAGCCGAAGCACATTAACAATGGCAGGCGGCTAAATGTAAGGACAATTTATTTAATTAAATGCGCAAAAAAACAAATAACACAAAAAAAATAAGAAAGAAACCAAAGCAAACGGACAGCGGGGCAGCGGGCAGCGGGCAGCGGACTCAGGGCTGCGGGCAGCGCAGCAGAGCTCCAAAAAGGCGGGCCATGCGGCAAGCACAGGCGCAACCCGTCTCGCTCGCACTGCCAGCATCAAGGCAAGCCGAAACGATGAGTCATGAAGGTCATGACGAAAGCAGGCAGCCACAGCACGCAAGGCACGCAGCTGGCGGCTGGCAGCGACGTTGGCAGCGACAGCGCCAAAAGTCGCTGAGCAAAACGCGTCGCTTTGATTAGTTATAACAACAACAACAACAACAACAAAAACAACAACGGGCGCTGCTGTTGTTGTCGTTGTTGCTATTGTGACAGGTTGACGACGCGCCTGCCAGACAGTTTGGCAGCGCGCTCTCCCCATGGCGTGGAAGAGAGAGTACGCAGAGAGCGAGAGAGTTATAGCTGCCGAGAGCTGCCGCTATGAAAAATCAATTTCGCAATGTTACGACGTTGCTGCTGACGCTGACAGCGACGCGGCTGCTGCTGCTGCCGTTGCCGCTGTCGCTGCCGCTGCTACTTAGTTTGTTTATTTGTGTTTGTGTGTGCGTTTTTGCGTGTGTTTTTGTTTTCATAGCTGCTTTTGCGCCATAATATTCACAAATTAGTCACACACACGCCATTGGCACGCATTTCTTTATACACCAATTGCACAATTACTTATAATCAAACTATATTAATAAAATTCAACTGTTTATGTGCGCGCTATAGCAGTTAGCTTTTGTCATGCAAACTCACCTCTTCTTGTTGTTCTTTAGCCCACTTTCCATTTGATATGTGTGCGTGTGTGTTTCAGTGTGTTGTGTTGTGTTTCGTTGTGTTGTGTGTGTGTGTATGTGTGTGTGTGTGTTTATGTGTGTTATTTAGCCAAAAACAAAAATAGCACTGCAAATTTGATATATGTATAAATATTCTGCTGTTGCTTAACACTTGCAATTTATCGTCCAACCACAACAAAAACAAAAAAATTTGGCGTAACAGAAATCTGCGTAGCAAGAACAGCAACAACTTAATTGTTAACTGTAAAAATGTTCTTTTTAATTTTGTCACTTCTTGAGTTCCGTTAAACTGGCTTGACTTTTCGCGCGCTATGCTTTAAGCTGCTGTTTCTCTCAAGTGCCGTTATCGCTGCTCACTGATTTGTGTTTTTATATAGCTAGCTAATGTTGTTGTTGTTGTTTTTATTGTTGTTGTTATTGTTGTTGCTGTTGGTACTGTTATTATTGTTCTGTCGTCTTTTTGTCGTTCTTCTGTTTGAATGGCCGGCGACGACTTCGGCGACAACAACGACGCGCGCTTTGCGTTGGCGTTGCGTACACTGCAAAGGCTGCTGCTGAACTGAGCTGCGGACCTGACACGCGGTTACCAAGTTAGCTTCGCAGCAGCAGCAGCAGCAGCAGCAGCAGCAGCAGCTCCCAGCTGCAGGCTCTTTAGGTCCTCAGCTCGGCCGCTCTCTGCATCAGCAGTCGCAACCCCCAAAGCAGCGCGACACGTGCGACGAACTCACGGCACCCACAATACCGACAACAACAAAAACAACAACAACAACAACAACAACAACAGAAACACAACCCTGCATGGCAATGCGGCGTTGCCGGCCTGGCTTTAGCGCCTGCGCACGGTGGCAACAACGCATTGTGACAACCGCATACAGCCGCTGCCAGCAGTTATGCAACAGCCCTAAAATAAAGAAAAAATAAATAATAAGTAAAAAATATTCATAAGAAAATTAAAAAATGTAAAGAAGAATAATAAAAGGAATAGTATAAAAACTTTGAAAGCTTGAAATATTTGATTTATCTTTCTATGTGTCTATCTTCTTATATGTCAATTATTGAGGTAATTTAAAAGATATACAAAAACAATTTCAATAAAGTTCTCTAGAACCAGCTTTAATCCGTATGTGCCACTCTACTTTAAAAGTCATATCTTATTTAAAAGAATTAAAAAAGGCTCTAAATAGATAAAAAATCAATCTTTTCTAGCCCTCGAAAAAAGGAGCTAAAATTTGTATGTGAACTCATTTTCAACTCTGTGAAGCTCGCAAACTGTGCTTTAGAGCAGAAATTAAATATTTCAATAATATAAAGTATATTTTTACAATATACTCAACGTAAAGCAGAATATTGGAATATTAGAGCATATATTGAACAAAGAATATAAAGACAAACTTTTTACTACCGTAAACTATATAATACATTTTCTATTCTCTGAGACATGTTGGAAAAAATGTATAATATACTATACATATTCTGTAGTATTTGATATTTATGTTATATATTTTATGTATAGTTCATTTTATATTTTCAGGTATTTTTATTCCCATCTTCCACATAGAATACAACATTTATTTCAAAGAAATGACATAATGTATCCTGTAGCACAACTTTTCATAGCATGCGCTAACTTTACACACGCACTGTGTTGCTGTCAAAACAGAGAGAAAGAGAGAGCGCATCGCATATTGAGAGCGAGCGAATGAAAGAGCGTAGCACGCTTTTCTGCGCTTTGGCTTTGGACTGCCACTTGTGTAATATTGGCAATTAACTAACACAAAATGGGGTTGATTTTTGAATGGATGCGAATGCGAATGCGAATGTGAAAGCGACTTTCACAGCGATAATGACGAGAATGAGAATGTGAATGAGAATGAGCAGTCGAATGAGCTGGAGAATGACGCTGACGATTGACGATGAGTATGGATGGATGCTGGCCGTTGGTTTATCTGTTATGCCGGCTGTGCGGTGTCAATATACCCTGTACGCATTACAAATGGTCAAAATGTAGGCATATAGACTTTCAACCCCACTAAAAGTCAACATTCATTCAAGCTAAGTCGGCTAAGTACATGGTTAGGTGGGTAAAACAGCAAAAGCAGAGACTTCAAAATTGACATATATTTTAACGTGAGTTTATATTTTTTTTCGATAGCATCAGCTTTAACATATCGATAAATATCGTTTTGTGCAGAAGGCTCACAAGGCATATCTTAAAAATATATTGTGAATTGACATTTGAAACACACTTTCTTCTATATCGTACGCAGAACTATATTTTCGATAGCTTCAGCCCTTTCATAATATCGATATATATCGATTTATCACGACTCTTCAACATATCTCATAAACTAAATATCGATGCATAAACACAGCTTTTCTAGGCATATGTCGAAGATCACAAGCAACAAAAGCTTGACGTTTAAAATACATGTTTCCAAACAAAAGAATAAATTGAAATTATAATATTGTAGCTTCGATATATATCGATTAACAATCAAGATGACACTATAATAATGCTATATAACAATTTACAAACTGGATTTCTCAAGACAATTACGCAGATTATCAAAACTAGACACAGCAAATTTGCTCAGAAGTTTCTCGAGTGCCAGATTCAAAATATTTCACTCTTTCGAGGATATCTTCTCTTCAGGCACTGAAATCTGTGTTTTTTGAGAGGGTCGGGAATTGGGGGTCTTCAGGCTTTTTGACCATTTCGAGCAAGTTCATTTGGCTTAAGCCAAACGGTTTTTGGGCAATAATTGCAAAACACAGATGCGAACGCATTTTTGGTCAATTGGCCTACAGGAAGGCCGGAAGGCAGGTGCATAGGGTTGCGGCGCATACATAACCAGAGTTGTCGCAGACATTCTCGATAACTCAATTATGCGGCAAGTTCTTAATCAAGCCAGTGCTTGCCACCCTCTGCCACACGTCTGCCAATTAGCAGCTGGATAAAAGTTGCAAGTAAGTTGTAAAAAAGAGAACAAAGCGAAATGTCGGATGAAATGTACATTTCAATTATTTTTAGCATGCTCCAATTTTGTACTGGCCAAGGCGCAATAAATCATTTGATTTGTACACTTGCCCCCCCCCCCCCAAAAAAGTGCTTCGGAGGTGTGGGCGGAACGAAGAGGAGGGGGGGGGGGGGCATACTCTTTGGGTGGCTTTCGGGTCGTAATTCTGGCTACCGGCTGACAAAGTCGGGCACGTGATGTGCGTGCCTTCCGGTGCTAAATCAAGGCAAGCGTTTTCAAATTGTCTTACCTAGCGCACAGTTGTTCGCCCCCTCGGGTAATGCCGCCCCCAACCACCCACACCACCCCCCCCCCCCCCTCCTACAGTCGATGCGGAAGCAACTGTAGTTAATATTTATGGCGATTTAATCTTCTCACTTGAGCGCTGCTCAGTTAAGTTTGATAGAGTCTTTCACAGACTCCCAGACTCTCGGGCAGCAGATGACCCTTTTTTTTTCCGTGCCCTGTCCCACACCCCCACTCCCTCCCGCTCCTGCCACCGCTCCTGCTCCGACAGCCTACGATGGCCAGCCATGCCCCAGGAGCATCCCAGTTTGTTTGCGTGTCCATTTAATTTCCGACTGGAATTGCTTAATCAAACATAGCGCTGGGCATATAGACGACGACTATCTGAGCAAATCGCTTGAGTTTCCATGTGGCAGCCACAGCAAAAAGTTGCCTTAATGAGTAGTTTAGCTCCACGAATGGCATACGATACATGCTGGGAACAGGGCGGACATGTTGGGTGGGGGGTGAGGCTAAAGTTCCAGGCCTGGAGTGTATGCTATGTCCCCTCTCTCTCTCTCTCTCTTGTCCAGGATTAAGCCCAGCACTGGGCAAAGAAAAAAGTGCATTAACAACAAATTGTTATTGTTGCCCAGGCCTGACTTTTGTCGGGCCGTGAAGGGGGTGGCGCAGGGCCGATGCTGTGGGAATTAGTCGTTGAATGTGGCCCAAACAGATAAACGATCTGACAGCTTTAAGACAAAACACGCACAGAACAGCACGAGCTAGGGATGTTATACATAGATTTGAAGAGAAGAAAACAAATAAAACAGCAGTAAATCAGATTTGTTTGCCATAATAAGTTGAGGGAGCTGAAAAAAAGAAAACACACTTCGCTTAGCCAAATTAAAGACCAAATTTATGCAACATTTGTTTCAAATTAAGATTGAAAGAAAACGCGACAAAGCAGGTTAAGACAGACAAACATGTGAGTGGAGCTCACTTCATGAGCAGCAAGAATAGCTTGAATCAAAAGAGATTCAATTGAAGCCATAATGCCAATTGATCTATCCTTAAGGCCAAGGACTTTACTTTATCCGTACTTGCTCTGCAATAAAAGCTATTCAATGGCATAATTGCCTAAGAACTGGTCGAAACCAGCTGCCAATGGAGTAAATTATGGAAAGAATATGGCAAACTAATCGAGTATCAGTGCAAACAAATGTAATAGAAAACAAGTAATAGGGTTCTAGTCGGGAGCTCCCGACTAGGGGATACCCTGAACCCTCTTCTTCCAACATCAAATGCATATATATATTCTATTTTAGAAGCAACATATCATGATTCGTGACTCTAGCTCTTATTATTTACCAAAATTGCCCAAAAAACAGGATATCGATATCGATTTTTATCGATTGCTTGGAAACGGAGCAAGTTATCGATTATCGGAAACAAACTCGATCTGCGCGGGCACTAGGAGCACCTACATCTAAAATTTCTCTGGCCCCTATAGGCTCTGAGATCCTTGCGTTCATACATACGGACGGACGGACGGACGGACGAACGGACGGACATGGCCAGATCGACTCGGCTATTGGTGCTGATCAAGAATATATAGACTTTATGGGGTCGGAGATGCTTCCTTCTGACTGTTACATACAAAAACAATATACCCTTATACCCATTTTTAATGGGTTCAGGGTATAAAATGAAGGTCTTAAGACTTTTAGCCACTTGGCATAGGATTCAAGTTGAATGGGAATTGTTCACTTGAACACTTGTGCCAGCAATGTAAATCCAGTTACCAGTTTGTTACTAACTGGCATTCCAGCTGGTTACTGTATGCATTTCCATACGAATCGCACACATGTGAATACAAATCGAAGTGAGTGTGCGATTATCGGGTACTCGTTTACCAGATTCGCTCTTGCATACACTCGTTTGCACCCCTCGTATCGTTGGGGCGTAGATGTATCTCATTTAAATTAATGGCACATAACAATTTGATGCGCTGGCACGCAACATTGGAGCAGCGGGCCGGCGGAGCGGAGGGGCCACATTGGAGGGGGGGCGGCAGCAGAAAAAAAAAATTAAAAGTCTGTTAGAAATGAAAGAAGCAAAAGTCGCGGAAAACTTGTGAAAAGCACGCAGCCGTTTTTCTACTTCGACTTTTCTTGGCAGTTTCTTTCTTATGGAATATGCAGAAGTACTTACACATAGAAGATCCTATAAAGCATACATATATGGGGCTGCCCGATATCACATTAGGTATTATCGATCAAATGTAAGAAACTCTTTTCTATCCCCTAAAATACATACACATTTGTTTATATAAACTCTACTATATGTAACGCAGAAGATATTGTTGTTTTTGCTAAAACTTTCCTTTTTCAATTTAGCGATAAATATCGATTTTAAATTATGGTTTTCTAGGCATAACTCGCGGCTTATTACAGCTATAAACACCAAATTTGGTCTATTGTATCTCGTAAGCTAAATACACCTTTAAAACATTTAACTTTTTGTGTACCTATCCCAGTTGTACCATAAATTTAGCAACTCTCATAGATCCTAATTTTCATAGATCCTAATTAAACACAATATTTACGAGTTTCGACACATTGAGCAATTCCTATAAATATCGAACTAATATATAAAACATATTTGTATAGCGACATGAACTATATTGTCCGGAGAACTTCTTTGTTTCGTCCAGACATCTCGATTATATAAAGCCTCTTTTTAAGCTACAGGACTAAGAGTATGTATTAAGGGTATTGGGTCTTTGTGGCGTGTTTTCATTTCTTGTTTTGTTCTCTTTTCAATTAAACAAATAGCTGAATTTGACATTTTTGGCTCGAAGAAGCGGCATAAAGTTCAAAGGAAAATCATAAGAGGAAATAACGAGCACAGGACGCGCGATAACAGTCACTGACAAGGACAAGGACGACGGCAACCAACTTTCATAACGTGCTTTTAACATATTTCCATCGAGTCGGATGGAGGGGGGGAGGGGGGTGCAGCTGTTGCCTGTTGTTCCTGCGATTTATATACCCCAACTCTCTCTCTCTCTCTCTCTCTCTCGCCCCCTCATTCTGACCCGATATCATTTCTTTTGCCTTTTCTTATCAGTGCATTGGCATCGACAACAATAACAGCTGCAGCTGCTTTGCAACCCCCCCCCCCCCCCCTGGGCCACGCCACTGCCACACAAGCCTGCCCCTCCCTTGCAGCGATTACACACATTTAATGGGCATAAACATTTCTACAATTTCTTTGGAGCATCTCATGATTCAATTAGCCACAGCCCAATGCGTTTAGCTTGTGGGCGTGGTCCTCGTGTTGCAATTGAATAACGCAAAATAAATCACAAAACAAACTTATGGAAAAATTGAAAAAGCAGTTACCCTGTAAAAAGGCAAACCCAACAATTATACCCTGCAGTCATTGCAAAAGGGCTTGCCAGTGTTGTAAAAATGTATGTGCGAGAGCCGATAGACTGTATATATTCGTATTGAAGTTAAAATCGATAAGTATATCGATTTTGAGGGATAACTACAAAATATTCAGATAGGTTCTCATTTAGAATAGAATACAATAAGGACCGAAGTTAATGGGGAATGCATTTCACATACACCTTGCCTGTGGCAAGGAAAAGGAGACACACAGTCGCAAGGGCAAGAAGCAGAAGTCACGCGTTTTCACGTCAAAGTAGCAAACTTCGACAATCTAGAACATAGTCCCGGCAATCACTGAACATTTGTACTTTTACAGGGTATAACAAGCTAGCTCGGCAATCAGCTATGGCCATGTTAGCAGCCAGCAGAGCAAGTTGTGCAACTGGCGCCCTGTTTTGCAAGTTCGTTTAACTCCCAACTAATCAGATTTTATACAATTTCCTTAGCAGAGCCAAAGCTAAGCCACTTAACTACCTCAAAAATGAAAAAAAAAAACAAACTAGTTTTGCAATAGTGCAAGTTTATCTCAAGTAAACACAAACTCGTGCAGTTACCGGAGTTGCCAGTCAGTAATTGTATTTGTGGGCAGTGTTGTAAAGAGGAATAGAAAGCAAACGAGATTTTATTTATTGATCATTTAATTTACTCAATAAATAAGCCTTAAGGCTTAAGAAACGTAAACTTCTCAGTTTGCTTAAATTGTTTTAGCCCAACGAGAACTTCAGCTAAGATCCGATTCATTAGCTAAGCGTACTCTATAAAAAGTGTTGGAAAGCAGCATGTGGTTTTAAAAATTAGGCAATTATCTGCCCTGAAATCAAGTCAAATGTCAACTTCTCAATTTGCTTAGGGTCCCTTAGCTCCACAAGATCTACAGCTAAGATCCGATTCATCACCTGAATATTCTATGTAAAAAGTGTTGTAAAGGACCATGTGATAAATGCTTAGGCAAATAACTGCTCAGTAATAAGCTAAGCCTAATACTTGTTAGATATCTATCTAAGTTTCTTGACTGTGCTTATACGCATTGTGTCCCCTAGTCTGACACTCCCGACTAGAGAGTTCCCAGATGTCTCTTTTACAGTCATGTGTGGCAACTCTGACCACCTAGGAAACTTTTGCGCACTCTGGCAACTCTGTGAATGCCCATTGAAGTCAGTTTTGGGGTTTGGAAACTGAAAGTATCCAGAGATATTTTATGAACACATTTACGAATATTTTAAATTAAAAATGATATTAAATTTACATATTTTCATTTATCTGCGGATACGAGTAAAAAAAATGCTAGAAAATAAAACAGAATAAATCCTGAAAAGCCCCCATTTGATTAATTAATAGAAGTTATAATCCGAAATGTTGCACAACTGGATTTAAGCGGCTTTTGGCAAAAGTTGCACAACTTTTTCTTCAGTTTGCTTCAGTTTTTGTCTTTTTTTTTTTTTTGTGTTACAGTCAATGCCAAAAGTGTGTGCACGAAGCATACTGAGTACCGTTTAGCAGCTGCCAGCTGCCAGCTGCCAGCTGTCAGTGTCAAATTCATTGTAAATTACAAGTTCATTTGCGGCTGGCATTACATCCGCTTACAAAAAAAAAAAAAAAAAAAAAAAACAAAAATAAACACGAAAAGATAAACTTCTGCTGCATAAATTATAAGAGTATCGCAAAGGCAGGTCGTGACCCCCTCGACACGGCGTCGGCGTCGGTTAGCTCGTAATGAAACTTAATGATGCGCCATTAGGGCAAGAGGGAGAAGCGGCTCTCTCGCTCCCAGCTAACGGTGCAGCATGCATTTTGAGGCGCCACCGAAGCGCGAAGTTCAAATGCAACAACATGTCCAGTGCGGTGGCGGGAGCGGGGCCGGTAGATTGCAGGGCGTGTCGGTGAATAGTTCACTTCTACTTCTTCCTTTTCTTTGCTTTGGGCCACAGTCAAATGCCAAAAAAAAAAAACGTAGCCATTGTCAGAGATATTCAAAGATAAACAAACAATAGATATAAGATATAGGAGATAATGCATTCTTGATTAACTTCGGTGCTTAAGGTCCGATCTTTATGCAATTTCAGGGCCATAAATATGACAATCAAAAATGTGCATATACCAAAATGCAAGGAAATTAATTTTAAAAGAGAGTTCCTCTACAGTTAAAGATGAAATGGGGTAAGCTAACCAAAAAGTAGAATATTCCTTATCTATACATGTTATACCAAAAAAGAATCCACTGTAAACTAA
This sequence comes from Drosophila virilis, assembly GCF_030788295.1. NCBI lineage: Eukaryota > Metazoa > Arthropoda > Insecta > Diptera > Drosophilidae > Drosophila > Drosophila virilis. Next base: position 6,247,746 of record NC_091543.1, read on the forward strand.
AAGCAGCAGCTGTACCAAGTTACATTGAGACAGCCTCCATTCGAGTCCATTCCGTATGGAATATAAACATATAGATGACATCTCAAACCTTGAATCGATACTTATCGTTATTATGGAAATGTGGAGAGATATCGAAGAAAGACTGAAAGGACTTTCTACTACCCTGAACCCATTCAAGATGGGTAAAAAGGTTAGGCTACAAATGTAGGTAAGCAACAGAAAAAGCATCCCCGCAGTCTCATCTCTAATCGAGTCAATCTGGCCATGTCTGTCTGTCTATCCGTCTGTTTGTTCGTCTGTCCGTCTGTTTGTCCGTCTGTCTGCCCCACTGTCTGTATATGAATGCGACTATCTCAGAGAGACTTAAAATTAGGAATGTAGCTCTTCCTAGTGCCCACGCAGCGAGAGTTTGTTCTCGATGATCGATAGCATGCCCTGTTTTTAAGCAATCAATAAAAATCAATATCGAAATTCTGTTTTTGTACCAAATCTTTCAAGTATTAAGTCCTATAGCTATCACACTTGACATATAGCTTCTAGAATTTAATCATTTTATAGCCAACGCCACTTCTCGCCCCTTGCGTGAGCAGTATTTGATGTTGGTAAAGATACGTTTAGGATATCTGCTATTCGAGCACTCCCAACTAGAATCTTGTTGTATAGAATATATGAGAATATATATATTTTTAATTTCAAGTTCCCAACTTTTGTGATTACAAAGATGAACAGTCGGATATGATCAGATGTAAAGAGTTGGACAATTTTAAGTAACAGGAATATATATATATATGTATATATATGTATATATTGCGCGTATAAAACTAAGAAATACGTGGCATTCAAATAAGCAAAAATATTTTAATGATCAGATGGACAGAAATAAAGATTGATATTGCGAGTTATTTGAGGTAAGAAAAAAGAAGAAGACGGCGAACAAAAGCTCGGCACGCGTTCCCTAGATTAACTGGGGGCGCCGCAGACATTCACCCAAATCTCGGCTATAATGATGAAGGCAAAGATCATAATGCTGCTGCTGCTGCTGATGATGATGATGATGATGATGATGATGATGATGTAGATAATAATATGAATGATGTGATGATAGTTTATTGTTGGAGCAGAGCGCGAGCTGAGGCGAACTTCACTTTTCACGCTTTTATTTGATTAGTTGATCATCATCATTAATTATTATAAATTAATGAAGTTGCGTTTCGTTTATCGACAGCTATTTTTAATAACAACAACAGCAACAACAAAATCTGCTGTCATTATATTAATAATTGCGGATATGCGCGCATTATTCTTAACTATTTCATTGTTCGCGCGCGGCCCGAGGGAACGGGGCGGCATCTTTTGGGGCAGAGTTCTATTTCTGGTTTCGTTTTTCGCTGCTTTTGGAAAATCCTAAGCTTGAGAACCTGTCGCCCATGCAATTCGCTCGAACATGATTGCGCAAAATTCTTTCAAATGCGCTCATTTGGACTGGGCTATACGAGAAATTGTAAAACAATTCGTTGATGAGCTTTTGAATTGAAGATTATGACCAATACGTGTATTAAATAATTGAGGATTTTTGTTTTAATAATTTAATTTTAATATGAAATGATGAACGGAGAGAGTTCGTAAATATGCTCAAATTGTATAAGAGTATAGTTGTCTCAACAGCAAGTAAAACGTTTACGAATGGCAAGGCAAAAGAGAATAGCAAGAGAGAATTGAAAAGCATAGCCAGAACTCTAATAAAGATAATTAAATGAGTGCAGCAATTCAATTCACATCAAAAGTGAAACTGACGCAATGCATAAAATGTTTAATCAAGAAGAACGTGCTACTTGGCAACTCCAATTAAGTGTAGGAATATATGAGAATAAGTTATTTATTCCTAAAACCTTACACCTTAGATTTATCAAAAGGGAATGCGAAAAACTTCAACTGAGCGCACAACGTTTACGAATTTAGGGCACAAAGAAGAATTGCGAAAATAATGTGCTAAGAGCCTAGAAATTGAATTGAAATGCGTGTGTAAAGCCGTAAATCCGTTTGTGAGCCCTAAGCAAGAAGCTATTAAAGCTATTTGCTACAAAATTCAGTTTTCGATTAAGCCAAAAACAAAAAATATAAGAAATAAATGAATTAAAAACGGCTGAAGTAGTGTTGAAGCTACCGTTTAGGGAGTTGTTGTTGCTGCTGCTGATCGTCTCAAGTTGTTTACGTCGCACGGCTCCAGCGGCACTTTGAGCCGCGTCTTTTGGTTGCCATATTGTAATGGCCCTCGAGTGAGGGCACTTTTTGTTATTGTTCGAGCCACTCGAAAGCGCGAGGCGAGCCGGAACTCCAAAAAGCTCCAAAACAAAAAATACCTACTCCAAAACCTTTCAAAGGTGTGTGTTGTGTGTGTGTGTGTGTGTGTGTGTGTTTCGCTAATGATGGCACATGAGCTGCTGCGCGATGCTATAATTAGTTAAGCCGTCGCGTATTTTGGCCAAGTGCCATCCCCCCCCCCCCCCCCCCCCCGTCCCTACTCCTGCTCCTCCAGCAAATAGCTGCTACGCCCACACACGAATGCACACCCAGCTATCTATGGGCCCAGCCAGGCCCAAGCTCAAATTTTGGCATTAATTAAATGAGGGAGAAAAAAAAAAAGAAGAGATTAAACCGCAACTAAAATCAAATTTGAGCAACAGCAAAACAACAAAAAAAGAAACAAAATATGAAAAATTGCAAAGTGTTTTGGTGCATGTAGCCGCCGCCTCGACAGCGTTTTGGCTAATTGAAAGACACGGCAAGAGGCCAGCAGAAAAAAAAAACCAAAAACGGTCTTTAAAGAACGCAGAAGAAGCAGCAGAAGTCTGTTGAACAAAAAACAATTAAGACAAAAATTCGAGCGCTGCGCGAGACTATAAAAAGCAAAGCGCCGCAGCGAAACCGCAAACAGTCGGCGCTCGAGCGTTTCAGTCGAGAGAATAGCACCAGAAGATACAAAGATACAAACCTAACCAGATACAAAGAGCTGCAAGGATACAAATATATATAGATATATATAAGGATATATATATATATATATATATATATATATATATATAAACAGTGCTGTGACATCAATTTTTTTGTTCTTGTGCTTCGTGCTTTGTTTTTTTTTGTTTTTTGGGTTGAGTGAAGTTCTCGAGTGCGTGTTGCAAGTGCCACAAGATGTTGCAGCCCATTGTCCTTGTTGCCTGCGCATTTCTGGCCAGCGCCGCAGCTGGTCGCCCGCCGCAACGCTATTTGCCCGCCAATCAATATCCGGCACCGCAGGCCAGCCAGCTGCACTATCACGGCGTTAGCGGCCACTCCCATGGTCGTCTCGGAGGCGGTGGCGGTGGCGGTGGCGGCTTAGCTGGAGGAGTGGGCGTGGGCGTCGGTGTGGGTGGCAGCAGTGCTGGCTTTGCCGGAGCCGGCGGACATGGCGGACATGGCGGACATGGTGGACAGCGTCAGGCGCAGATACCGATTGTGCGCAGCGATTATCAGAGCGATGCCAGCGGCAATTATAACTTTGGGTAATTCAAAGATCTTGTATTTCATTTGCAAACTGTTCAAAGGGAAATCTGTTCTCAGGCGCATTGTTGCCGTGCTTGTTCCTTACGATTCCTCAGATCGATTCACATTTATAACTTTTTTATTAGTTTTCTTAACTGTTCTCAGCAAAACCTGTATACCTTCTATGCCTTTAGTTTCTTAAACTGTTCCCAGCGAGGCACAGTGAAACATTTCTTGTCAGGCGTTTTCTTGCGATTAATGAATACTTCTTTATTTTCCTTAACTGTTCCCAGTAACACGTCTGTTCCGATTGTTTCTCTTGTTACAGTGTTTGCTTGACCCCAAGTATTACTTAATTGTTCCTGGTGAAGCCTCTGTTTCCATTGATTCTGTTCCCATTATTTTGATGCAGTGTTTGTTTAATGCACCTTTAGTTTCCTAAACTGTTCCCAGTAAGGTCACTGTTCCAATTCATTTATTATGATCAGTCAGGATGCCATATTCCTAATATTATCTTTACGCAATGTCTAACAATAGCTATTCCCAGTTTTTCTCGTTGAAAGTCAAGAAGGTACTTAAGCTTTTAGAGAAGAATTTCAACTGAGACAACTTTACAACTTTTTCAATCATTCCCAGTATTTTATATAGCTGGAAATCTAAAACGATTTCAAGGGTATACACTGGAATTTCTAGAAACGGGAAAATTACAAAACAATTGAAGAGTTCTGCGTGAGTTCATGACTTTGCAATCTTTTCAGCTTTGATACGGGCAACGGCATTCATCGCGATGAGACGGGCGAATTCAAGGGCGGCTGGCCACACGGTTCCCTCGGCGTACGCGGCTCCTACTCCTACACGGGCGACGATGGCCAACAGTATACGGTCAATTACAAGGCCGACAAGAATGGATTCCATGCCGAGGGCGCACACCTGCCCACCTCACCATCCCTGCCCGCCGAGTAAGTACCGATTGCTTCTATCATGTAAGGTATCCAATTGAACTCTCCTTCTTCTTCTTCTACTTCTTGCAGGCATCATCAACAGCGCAGCGGAGCCGGCGGCTCGGCTGGCGGTTATCAGGGCGGCGCCTACCATGGCTCCGCTGGCAATGTGCAAGCGCCTTCGTCCCGCTATCTGCCGCCCGGCTATCGCCAGCGCAGACACTACTAAATCCCAATTGGAAACACGATCTGAACACTCAATATATACACACACATACGAATGTACACCTTTGGCAGCACACAAATTAGTTGTATTTTTTTTTTCTCTCTATAAAAAGTTGTATTTTGCAACCCAATAAAATATGGTAGAAATTCTCGATAATTGTTGTGCTGACATTAATATAAATTAAATTCTACTACTGAGATTTAACCCAAACTCAACGAGGAGCTGTCCCAACAAATGCAAATGCATTCTATATTAACTACGGTCTTTATAGTCCGATCTGAAGAAGAATGTTAACATGCCAAAGCGCAAGGCTTTGCAATTTTTGTGGGCAGGTTTTCAAAAATTGAAATATTCTTTTTGATTTTCAAAACTTAACGAGCACCTACAAAGCAAGTTTTGTGTATCTAGCCTTGATACTCATCGAGTTGTGCTGAAAAAAGCAAGCCTCAAAAGCGATATTTATCGATCAAATGCCATAGGCATCGATATATATCGATTTTATAGAAAATTGACTGAGTCGCACTCAAAAATATCGCATTAATCGATTATGGTACGAATGTTATCGAAGACGCCTCCTAACGATACTCTGCCCCAATCATTTTACCCAAAATATTTCCACTATTTTGAAATATTTGAAGAAAATCCTTTTGAATTTCTATCATATTTACCTGTCCTAACTTTGCCCGGACTTAACCAGTTTATTTCTCTCCATATTTTTGTTTTATTTTTTTTTTTTTTTTTGTGCAAACTTTGTGTCAGCTGCAAACAGACGTAAAACACATTGTCTAGCCACGCCCCTTTGGTGTTCTTGTGGCCCAGAGTTTGGCAAAGTTTCAGAGGCAGGCAAAAGTAAAGCTGATTAATATGCAGTTAAGCAGTTGAAGCAAACACCAAAAATCCACAAAATTGGCAAACAACCATCCGAACAGCGCCCCAAGCCCCGCACCGCACGCTCTGCCCGAAATCAAAACAAGCTAAAAAGTTGTCGCACTCAACTTTTTTTCTGGCAACTTTTTGGCCATTGTTGAGGGCATTAATCATACAACATATCCATATATATATAACAAACCGAACCACAACATAGACCATATACCCTTTGCCCAGCCACAAAGCATGCCATTTACCATACTTTGGGGGGAAAAAGAAAACTTAAGGATGTCGGCGACAATTGCAGCTAAAAAGAATAAGTACAAATGCGCTGAGCACTGAGCTCGACTCGCAGATACCCTGTAGTGCTGCAGTTAATACATATTCCCCAAAAAAAAAAAACACGTATATACTTAAAATTGGAGACAGCCAAAAGAAAACACAAACATCCGAATCATCATTCATTTGACTTTTGTTTAACAGAAGGCACAAGCCAAGTTCTTTTAACCAAATGCCCGTAAATAATGAGATTTTATGCCTTTCATTTGCTTTGGGTAATAAAAGAGCGTATGAGAAATTTTTTAATTACAACCTTCATAGATCCTGAGATCAATGAGTGTGGGCTGGGCAAATAAAACCCATAACGACTCTCGCTGAATGCCAAAAGCTGCCTCAGTCTATCCCATTCTAAGCTACGTTTTTTTTTTATTATTGCATTGTACGGGTAAACGACGCATAAATACAAGAAGAATGTTGGGATAACTTCGGCATGCCGAAGTTTGAATACTCTTATAGACAATTTGCCTTACGCTTTGACTGAGTTTGAAGAAAATTTTGCGAAAAACAGAATATTTTGCCACACAAAAGTCAATTTTCAAGCGATTCTTCCTATAGAGCTATATAATATAGCAATGTGATCTTGATAAGATATTAAGTAGATAATTGAATGTGATTTGTAATGTAATTTGATCAAGATATCTTGTTAAACAAAAAAGAAGGTTTCTTGCGACAGATCGTTCCTATGCCAGCTATATAATACAGTATATATATGATATATGATATGTTATATGTTTCATACTGAAACTAGTAAATGCCAGGGACCAGATATCTTGATAAAAAGAAGAGCATTTCATTCCGTTCGATCGTTCCTATGGAAGCTATATGATATAGTGGTCCGATCCGGCCGATCCGATCCGGCAACATATGACTGCCTGCAACGGAGAGTTGGACCTAGTTTCAAGACAAGATAGCTTTAAAACTGTGAGACTAGTTTGCATAGAAACAGTCAGACAGACAGATGAAGTCTATTGATGCTGATCTAGAATATATATACCTTATGGTCTCGTAGGTGTCTCCTTCTAAGCGCTGCACATTTCATGACAACATTCGAATACCCTCTCGTAGGATATAAAAAAAAAAAAAAAGAATGAAAAGTAAGATGAGAGACTGTCAAGTTTTTAAGCATTGTCTCTGACAAAGTTTTTTTCCATAGATTTTTTTTTTCTTAAGCATTTTCCTAAGTTGGGGGCTCTTTTTAACGTCGCTCTCTCTCTCTCCGTCTCTCTCTCTCGCTCACTTTTTATTACGATTTTCATTTCGTATTCGCATTTCGTTTATGTTAAACGACGGACGCATTAATTAAAATTACACAGCGCCGCTCGGGGCCATCCTTTTGGCATTGGTTGAATGTGGGGCGAGGGGCGGCAAATATTTTCTGACTGTTTTGGGGAGTTGGGCTCTTCATAAATTAAGAGGGCGCTTATGAATTTAATGAATTATATTTTCGACATTAGGGAGTGCAGACACCTACCCAACATCAGCCCCCCCCCCCCCCCCCCCTCTCACCTCTCTCGAGCAGCGCTTCTTATTGAATTTCATTGGTTTGCCTTCCCTCATTTGGGCTGCAGTCCTCGGCAATCATATGCATGCATGTCTCTGCATGTTCAACTACACACAAGTTACACATGTTCATCAGCAGAGTAAGACACGCCCCCCCCCCCCCCCCCCGCCCGCCACCACTTTCTATCCCTGAATATAAAATAACCCCACCTTGCGCGCTGCACTCACTTAATTTTATGCCAAAACAATGACACGCCATAAATTTAAACGGATTTGCGTTGCGCCTCGAGCAAAACGCGTTTACCAACCCTCAAAACGTCTGCACGCTGCAGAGCGGGAGGGGGGGGGGGGGGGGGATGGCTCGGTAGTGTTGTGCAGTGCTGATTGCAGGGTGGGCAACTTAAGCACACCCGCCCCCCCCCCCCTCCCCTCCCACACACACACACACAAAACTTTGAGCTTCTTTTTGGTTGGCCCAAACGCATTTTGAAGTTTTTGGTGTCAAGTGTTTGACAACACTCCAATTGCAACGCTTTGCAACACCATTTTCGCTGTAAAAACAACGCTTGAAAATGAGTAGTAAATTTTACGAATCTTAAGTGCGCTCTCAAACGCAGCTTGGCAATTAAAAGCGAGAGTTTCACCTGAATAAGTTGGCCTAAAAACAGTTTGGCAGAGAAGAAAATTCGTTTTTAAACTTCGAACCCTTTAAAAATGTGCGAATGTATATAACAGGCAGAAGATGAGGACATCTCCGAGCCCATAAATTATATGGATTCATGATTACTATCAACAGTCGAGTCGCTCTAGCCATATACATTCGTCTGTCCGTCCGTTCGCGTCGATCGATAACCAAGTAATCGATGAAAATCGATATTGAAATCTTGTTTTTTTGAGCAAATCCTTAAGGTTTTAATGACTGTCGAATACTCTATACAGATCAAGTACAAAATATTCTCTGTCTGCTTGTTGTTTATCTGGAATTTTGTACTTTTTCCAATATTATTGATACATTTTGATTTTGAGTATTTCTCCTGCTATCGATTAATATCGATTTTGATATCAATTCTCAGGCTATCGACAAATGTCGAAACAATATAGCTATATATATATAGATATATAGAGCTCACATATTTAATGTAAAGCCTTGCCCTTTGGTGTGAGTTTTGATGCAGAAGACAAAGAATGAATCACTGGCTTAAAGTAAAAGCTTGAAGAAACTTTAAGTGACGATCTGATGATGGATATTATTTTGAGAAATATTGCTTTAAGCATTTAACAGCCAACGAGTTAAAGCAAATGAAGCTCTGGGTGCTTTTGAAGTGAAGACTTTTTGAAAGTTGGGCAAAAAAAAAAAGGTAGCCTACTCGAAAATTAGCGCAAGGCAGACAAAGTTTATAAAAGTCGACGGCTTAAAGTTACGCAGCGCAAAACTTAAGGCCAAGAAACGTGCAAATAATTTACAAAATTCTGAGGAGGCAAGTGGAGAATGGAAGATGGGAAATGGAGCATTTGGCACGCAATTGCGTGCCTGTCAACTTTGCCGGCTGCAGCGTAGAGCGCCACCTAGCGGCGTGTCAGTTAGCGTTGATGTTTATATACGCACACACACACACACACACACACACACATGCACCTGTCCTGGCTACACTTTAGTTTGTTATTGATATGGCAGTTGCACGCACAACACGCCGTTCCACGCACTTGCCCAAAAGCTTGCCATGTTCCAGAAGCAACCACCCAGCTTCTGCCCATCTCTCTCCCTCTCGCTTTCTTTTCCTTTCTCCCTCTCTCTAACTATCTCTAACTATTTTGCTCTCTGACTGCCTGTGAGTCATAGTTGAGCTCCTTCTCCTTCTGCTCCTCCTCCAACCCCACTGCGCCTCCTTTTCATTAAACTTTAATAGCCTTGTTAGTAAATTTATGTGTGTGTCTGTGTGAGCTTTTGCTCAGCTTTTTAGCTCTATTCTCTGCCTGACAGCTAACACGTAATATCCATAACTTTTGTTGTAACAATGTAAGTTTTGGTTATATTAAAAACTGAAGCATATCACAAGAACACATTTAAAGCATATTTTATTGCAAACGTTTACGAATATGGCCCAAAAGAGAGCGCAAGCCATTTAAAAGCTCACACGAGCTAAAGCAATAATATTAGCCTCTGAGTATTATTTGCTTTCAAAGAAGCTTTCACGAACGTCAGGAATAGTTTTTAGATATTCGGAGCATATTAACTTGGCAATAAGGAGATATAATTTGGTATCTCGTTTTATATACATTGTAAAAGAGCTTTAAAGCTTTTATATGCATTGCAGGAGAGCTTTTAAGCTCTCCGGCCAAGCACATTATAAGAGCTTATTGTTATCGGTTCAAAATGTTTCGTGTTATATGTATGCAACATATGCCCCCCTAAGTGTCTTATTTTAAATAAAGCTTAAATACAATTTTAGGACGCGGAGCTTAAAAGCTCATGTCAAATGCTGACTGGCCTTTTTGATCGTGTTTGAGGTGAATGTGAACGCATACTCTTAAAGCTTCAGCATGACTTAATGCTCACTTTTGATGTCCTTCCAAATGGCAAACACTTATCCAAGCACTCCAAATAAAGCTTAAAGCTTAAGTAAACTCCTCATATCGTGTGATTTACATAACTTATAAGCTCAGCTTGAAAGCTCCAGTCAAATATGATCAGCCCTTATATAAGAGAAAGCTTTAAGCACGGTAAAAAGGAAATATTAAAGCTCAAAACCAATGCGTTTTACGACTTGCGGTAAGTGGACACATATGCTATAAAAACCAAGGCAAATGATGAGCGCAGATATCGAAGAGGCAACTAAAACTTGAAGGGGCGCACGGGGGAGGGGGAAGTTCGACTTTCCGAGTAGAGCAGAGACTGGGTAAAACGCAAACAAGAAATTCCAATAAACTAATTTGCACACGAAAGCGAAAAACAGCCAAGCCAGACAGCATAAATGAAAGGGGGGAAGGGACGCGAGAGCGAGAGCGAGGGGGATGGGGTTGCTTTTGGCATGTGGCAAGGCAATGGAACTAATGCTCTGGTGGCAAAGGCGGGTGCTGTCGGAATATTTGTGTATGAATTTTAAGCAGCTGTAAAAGAAAAAAATATGCAACGCCAATAAAAGGGATAAAATTGAAAACGGCGCCAGGACGCACACATGGAGCCCGGGCCCGGGCCCGGGTCCGGACAGGGTCTGGGTGTCCGGGCAGGGGGGGGGCGCTGCGAAGGGAGTTGGGTGTGCTAGCAGCTGTAATTGTAACTGCTCTCTTGAAATATTTACAAAGTGGCATTCGGTATGCGCCTTTTCGCATTTTGGTATAATAAATTAGCGTCGCGTATCGTATTATTGACTGGATTTTGAATAATAACACACAAAGGACCCCAAAATGAAAGAAGCCCGCAGTTTCATTCAGCGGAAAGTCCTTCGAGTCCTTGGCTACTGTCGAGAAGGTGTCGCGCATCGAAATCCAACAACTCGAAATCGAGCTGGTAACCCAAGAGCAGCGCACAGACCAGCACAAAGCGGACTCAGTGCCATATAATAAACGCATTCACAATCGCACAAATGGGCTATGCCACATTCACAATGGATGATGGGAGGATGGTGCGGGGGTAGAGTGAGAATGTTTCACACAACTCAGCACAATTGCGCACATAAATTTAATGCGCCAAATAATACGCAAGACAAGTGAAACGCATATTTAAGTTGACTCGAGCACAACTCTCACTCACAATTCCCTTTCCCCCCTTCTCTCTCTCTCGCTCTCTCTCTCTTTCCCTCTCTCTCAATGCTTCACGCATTGCTAACAGTGGCAGCTGCAACATCAGCAACAACTTGTGCCACACTGAAGCAGCGCAATAGAAGGACGAAGAACGTATTAGGGCCAAAGCTTTTTAAAAAGGAGCTTACACGCAGCTTTTATAGAGCTTTACACTTGAAAAGTTCAAGCATTGAATAAGCCGCAAGCATTTTGGTGCAGCTAACTAAAAGCATTCAAAAGCTTTGGTTTCAATTAATCGAAAAAACAAAAGCTTTCGTTAACTTGATTGACTGTAAAGTCCAAGTACATAGAGCAAAGGCGCTTTTACTGAGCTTTAGTTTCAGTTGCAAGAGCAGGTATTATTTTAGAAGCATGTTTATAGAAACATAACTGTTTTACCTTAAAGCTTAAAGCTTTTAATATTAAAGAAGCATAATAATATTAATATAATTGATTGACTAACAGGGGCACAAAAGAGAGAGAAACATTGTACTAGCTTTCGTTCTAACGTGCTTTCATAGCTACAGTAAAAACAGTTACGAGTTCATTGATTCAAATTCAAAAGAGCTTTTAAAGGAGCTTTAGGTGCTTAAATTATAGAATAAGCAGCAACAAGTGCATTGACTCAATTTCAAACAGCTTTTGATGAGCTTTCAGATCTTGAATGAACACACACTTTGAGAACTTTTCAGCACTCATCATCCCAGACATATTAATTCTCTTGTTTCTGTGACTGAGAATCGCATAGAAGGCCCTTGGTTTGTCATTTGAAGCAATTGAACGCGCTTTTTGGCCACTGTGCGCACAGTGCAGCTAAAAACTTGAACAACTTTTCTTTTTGCGACGTTGTATATATTTTTTATTCTTCTCATTTTTTTTTTAAACAACTTGAGATTTACACAATATACATGGCCACATCACACACACACACACACACGCTGCCCTACACTCATTTGAATGTATTACAACAAGTTGGACGTACAAAATTCCAGCACAAAAGGACGCAGGAACGATGTTGCCTACATGAATTATTTAGAACGCCAAGCGAAATGAATGCGCGCGGGATAGGTGTGAGGGCTGGAATGAGGTTAGACTACACACAACTCTACAAGGATGTGTGTGTGTGTGTGTGTGTGTGGTTGAGTGTGTGCCAGAGCGAAATGTTTGATTAAATTTGTAGGCACTTGTAGCGAGGCATCACTGTAGGGGCAGGGGCGGCAAGCGGTTGCCGCTTCAAGGCAATAATACTCTAGGCACAACTTTTGCCGAGGCGTCGGAAATTAACTCGTTTTATGGCGCATTACATTTAACTAGGTCTAAACTTGAGTCGCAGCCAACCAACAGAGCGTAGAATGCGGGAGAGGGGTTGATTAGCGGATAAGTTAAATAATTTCTGGCATTTGCATTGGGTCAAAGCTCGACAGCATATCTCAGCGATTGTGTCCCACTGACAGCTGACAATTTCTCGTTATGAGCCAACAACAATAATTCACACACACTCGCACAACAAATGAGGGTGCACAGATGTGGGGGTTGCTCGGGCTGGCAATCAACAATTGTTGCATGAATAAGCAGCTGGGGGTTCGTTGAATGTTTGGGCACATTTTGTCTGATTGTTTCGCGGGCTAATGATTGCCAGCACACAGATCAGTGCGCAATTTTCTGTTGGCCAACACGCGTCCCATTCAGGTCGGGACAGGTCGATGCGGGCGCCCCAAAAACCAGACAGCAGGGGGAATAGCTCAAAATTGTGCCATCAAATGTAATGAATGGGCGGCACAGAGCACTCTGATAGCGCATTAGACGATGATGTTCATGTTGATGTTGATGCTGATGGGAAATTAGAAAAGAGCACAAAAGTGCTGTCAACACTTCGAAGTTGTGTGGAAAATTGAATACAAACTGAGCTGCTCAGTGAAAGGGGGTTGGGAACAGCAGGAAATACAGTTTAGACTAAAAGGCATTTCCATAACCAAGCAAAGCTTTTCCGATTCGGCCTAGGGCAAGACCGCAGCGCAATTCTCAAAATTTCAAGTTTCACCAAATCTCAGGAGCTTCGTTTCAAAGTTTCAATACGGAATGAAACCCTTAAGAACTTTCCACTATTCTTAAAGGATCCAAAGTAAGACAACCCAGGTCTTCCTGGTTTGGTGTTCCCTGACTTAAGCTGGCATTAATTGCGACAAGCTTAAAACTCTAAAAGGAAATAGAGACAATTTTCTGGTCCAAACAAGCCCTTGCCAAGGCAAGGTAACCTGAGTTAATACTAAGGGTCTAAGGCAACAGCTCTCAGAACCTTCACTTGGTGTTGCCTCGCTCCAGTTATTAAACTCTATTTACGTCAAAGATCCATTGAGTTCTTCAACTTCACAAAAACTTTCCCCTATTCCTAAGAGAACCTAAATATGATATCCAAGATCTTCCATTTGGTGTTAAACAAATAAGAGCAGGAGCAATTACTAAAGTGTAGATAAAGACAAAGTGTTAAGGTTGACAAACATTGTGATGCTGCAGGGAATTGATCTATCTTTTGTTGTACCAGAAACCAATAGAATAATATATGGATGCCTCCAACCTGGGCAACTTATGTATTCCATTTCAGTTTTTCCTCTAGATTCATTTTGCTGTGCCACAAAAAAAAAGCCAATTTATCTAACCCAATTCCAAGCTGTAAACCTTTTTCGGTAGCCGCAAAATGAAATTTGCAATAAATTTGGTTACAAATGCAATTTAACATAAAATTCTATTGAACAGTTGCATTGAAGGAAATTTCATTTGAAATAATTACATTTGCGGCAAAGAAAAAACAAAGCCTCGACCCGCTGGACCCCAGCTCTTTTGCCATTATCATTTTGAGCTCGCAATATTCCATGGTAAATCACAAGTTGGCAAATCCCAAATGAAAAACTTTATTACAATAAACAATTTATGTGGCAAAGGCCGGCCAAAAAGTTCGGACCAACTTGCAGCAAAACAAATAAGAATGAAAGTAAATAAAAGGGTTGGGCAACGGGGCCACGGCAGGAGGTAAATATAACTTGGCCAAAGCTTTCTCTTCTTATTGAATAACTTTTTGTTTTTACTTTTGGTTTACTCTGACATTTACCTCGCTGTCAGATGTATGCCAAATGCTCTTCATAATAAATGTGCCTTAACAGATTGGGAATTATAGTGTGCAAAGCATGAAACACAAGAAGAACTCGTGCAAATGGAAGAGAAGCAGGTATTGAGGGAGTTTGACTAAAGAGAGGTAAAGTATATTTATAAAAGCAGTAAAAAGTTTCCAAATTTCTATTCGAATGATAGTTGCGTATATTGAAATTTTCTAGTCTAGCTAGCGTCAAGGCACTGTGTAGAAGGAAAGGTTTGTGAACGACTTCAGGCTCTCGGCTAACAAAGGATTACCCCAAGCAGAACACTCTGGCACTGCTTTAGACCCACAATTCAGATCCCTGAAAGACTTTACTTGGAGCAGCACATAATCTATGCAAGTGCAGCCAATACTAGGGCTAGATGAAATAATCTGGGCAAGGAGTCTGTTTCAGGAGCAGGTAGCTCAACTTCCCCCAGACGCAGCAGAACCTTTCGCTTTTTTGTGAGACTGTCTTTACCTCAATTTTATTATAATAACTTTTATCTATTATTATATTTAATGTGCAAACGTTCATTGAGGCGCTGCCCATTTACAGGGTAGCTCTCTTTGCCATGCTCTAAATACAGATTCAGTTGAAGATTAATGATATTAAGTATGATAAGCGAAATATGCATATCAAACAATAAAACTTAGCATATGCATAGATAGAACTTTCTGGAGGAGCATATATTTTTGCCGGGCATCTTCGAGGGGAGCGCGACCTTTGCCTGTTTTTGGGGCCTTCGAGTGCATTTGCTAACTACTTAAGCTGCCAAAGGAAATTTCAATGCCATTTGTCTTGGCGTCGCATTATTTTTATTTCTCCCTAGCTGGGAAATCAAATTGACAGCGACAGGCCACAAGTGGGCTACCTGGATGGTTGGCTGTTTTCGGTGGTTGGGTGGTTGGGTGGTGCAGCATAAAGTTTGGCAGACACGTCTGCGGCAGGCACTCTGGCATGATTAGCGGCTGGCAGGTCGGACAAGACAGTTGCGACTCAGGTGAGACATGTCGTGTCACTGGGCGGCGCGGCGAACATAAATCTAAGCGAAGATGAAGCTGTTAATGGAGCGAAAGCTGAAACCGAGCGCCGCCAGCCGAGGCTGCCCAACAAAATCTGAGAACTTTTCCACCTTGCGTTCTTCTTTTTGCCTCGTTGGGTAAGTTGTGTACCTTTATTTATTTATCACAGCGACTGCCCACACTGTTAAGGTGCAAATGTTGCAGATGATTTGGCCCAGGTGGGCGGAGCTGGTCGCTGTTCGTGTGGTCGCTGCAGCTTATCGAGCCGGACAGCTGACAGTTGTTGCAAATGCCAGCGACAACAATTTCAAACGCGGCGCACTTCAAGCGTTTCCTTTGATAAATGGCTGCCTGTCATTTGCCCGTGTGGCAGGGTGGGGGCAGGGAGAAGGCGGGCAGCAGGGGTTCGTTGCCAATTGACGGCGCCAGCACGCAACAAGAGTTGCCGCAAAGCGCATGGGGTCGAGTTGCTACGGCAACAAGCGGCAAGCACTTTAAAAATTGAATTAAAGTGAAAAAAATTGAATGCTTAGGTTCAACAGGGACTGCCAACTTGTTGGGTTTCTTTGTTAGCCCTGCCAACTTGTTGAATTTGAATTGACACATTTGACTGTTTTAATGGGACTGCCAACTGCGCGGCTTCATATTGAGACAAGCAAGTGTTGATCTTTTCTTTGGGACTGGCAACTTTTTTCTTATAATGGAACTGCCAACTTGTTGCATTTTTTGAGACTCATTTGGTATTTCATTGGGACTGTTGATTCTTGAATAGCACTGCCAACTTGTTGTCTTTTCGTATTGGAGCTGCCAACTTTAATTGGCACTGCTAACTAGGCAGCTTCCTGCGAAGACTGCAAAAGTGTTGACGTTCTTTTTGCGGCAGGCAACTTATGGATTTCTATATTGCAACTGCCAAGATTTTGATTTTATTGGGACTGTCAACTTCATTCGTTTTTTATTGGGACTGCCAGACTATGAGTTTATGCAGAGGACTGCCAACTTGTTGCTTGAGTATTGGAACTGCCAACTTGTTGATTTTCTATTGAAATATTTGACTGTTTTATTGGCACTGTCAACTAGACAGCTTCTTACGAAGACAGCAAGAGTGTTGACCTTTTTAGGGACTGACAACTTCTTTTGATTTTTACAATGGAACTGCCAACTGGTTGCATTTTTATCAAGCCGTCCAAATTGTTAAATCTTTTTATGAGCTGGCAACTTATTTGATATTGGGGCTTCCCTGATTTTCAATGGGAGCTGCCAACTTGTTCGTTCTTATATTGGGACTGCTAACTTGATACTTTATATATATTTTCTATATATATATTTTTTCCTTTCTTTAAATGAGTTGGGGTTTTATTGGGTCTGCCAACTAAGCTGCTTCGTGTTGCGACAGCCAAGGTGTTGGTATTTTTTTTTTGGGACTAGCAAGTTCTTTTCTTTTTATAATGGAACTGCCAACTTGTTTGTGTCTATACCGAGACTGTCAACATATTGCATCTGCTTTATGTCTGTAAATACGTATACTTAATATTCCGTATATATTATTTCAATGTCATGCTAATATTTAAAGCTTTGTACAAGGTTTTTTCAAATTAGTTTTTGAGTTGACTTTAAAATTGTATCAAAATGTCGAATCACTTTTCGTTTTACAAGATATCCGAACCAAGCCCGAAAATTACTCGCTTAAACTACGCTGCTTTTATATGAGCCCAATCAGATTGAGGTCGCACTTCTATACTATATATTATATAGCTCTATAGGAAGAATCCAACGAGATCTCACACGTCTGCCAAGGCATAAGTCAAATGTCTGCAAGGAAATTAAATCTTCTGCTTGCCACAGATCTCCTCACTTTCTCACTTTCAATGACTTTTGCTTATGCTATGTTAATAATTTTCAGAGCTTTGCTTTTCTCGGCAATATTTTCGTAGTCAAAATTTGAGTGCAATGCTCTGGCTTTTGGCTTAATTGCCAGCACAGTCTAACATGGCCAAAGCCAATGCCCAAAAATGTACTTAACTTGATTATCAGCTGTGGCCCGAGTCGAACCGAGTCGAACTCTGTTGAACAGAGTCGGGCCGACAGACACCTCAAAATGGCCGGCAGGAGCAGAAATTGTGGGGCAAATCAAATTCGACGCTCAATTAAAATTCAATTTGTTGCGCGCCATTAATTAGATTCCCCTTCCATACGCGCCCGCCCGCAGCGGCCCGACAAACTTTGGCCAAACAAGTTTCAGACAGCGCCACCTGCGACAGAACCCCCATCCCCCCCCACCCCTATCCCCTACCCCCAGGCTAATGCAATTTTTCTCAGTGATGCTTCATTGAACTGCAGCCAGGCAATTGTAGGCGAGGGGCAATTTCTAATTAGTGGACGGGGGTCAGCTCTTCGACACTTCAATTAGTTGTAATCTATGCGCATAAATTGCGCAGTTGATGGATGGGCCGCAACAAAAAAGAAAAGACAGCAGCAGCGGCAGCAGCAGCAGCGGCATGCAACATGTGGCAAGGTGCCAGGCACGCATAAATTACGCAACCCTCGTGGGTTACACTAATTGTTTATACGGACCCCGCAGCTGCGACCGCCCTCTCTCTGTCTCTCTCTCTCTCTCTCTCTCTCTCTCTCTCTCTCTCTCTCTCTCTCTATCTCAATGGTCAATGGCTTTTGGGCACAACTGTACTCACCTGCTTCTGCAATGTGCTGGAGAGCTCCTCGAGGCACTCCTTGCGCTCGAAACGCTCAAACTTGAAGCTATTCGAACGATAGAGCTCATTGTCCTCGCGTCTACGATTGCGGCACAGGCGACGTGTGATTATGTTTCCGCTTCCGCTCAAACGGGGCCTAGCAAATACAAGAGAACAAATGTGGGCGTGGTTAGGTTGGGCGGAGTTGTTCTTATGATAGCAAAGGCAAATTGTAATAAAATCATTTTTATGTCTTCGATTGAAACTTTTGTTGGCTTTCGAGCATTTATTTTCATTGTTCGATATATGTTTTATTCTTCGATAAATTTGTGTCGAATCGATATGTTTATTATCGATTTATTTCATATTTATCGCTAGGTTTCTTATCGTTAGCTACCGATATATTTCTTTAATAAACGAAATATTTATTATATGTCGATTTGTTTGTTTATTATCGATATATTTTGTATTTATCGATATATCTATTACTTGTCGATATATTTTGCACAACAGCTAAACTCAACCTAACTTTAACCTAACCCCATTTAAGCATCTAAGACACTTTCTTTTTTATTTTCCAAGCTGCAATCAAAGTTTTTTCCAAAGAAATTTAAAACTTGCTTCAACTTCATTTCAGTTTTCTCAACATGAATTCAAAGATGGGCTCGAAGTCTTCCAAGCTGTAGAACTTATATCGGTGTCAAATAGTTCCGATTTCGAGACTTTACTTTCTGATTTCTGAATTCTGGAGTTCCTGAAACAATTCATTGTGTGATTCCTGAAAGAGGGAAGAGCCCGATACGTGGGAACTGTTTGTAAAATCCTCGACTTGGGGTAGTCATAGTTTCAGCCCATTGCAAAAACTACCCTAACCTTAATCGGCATATCACATTTCGAGCGGACCAACCACCCCACCCCCTTCCCTTTTATGTTAATCATATGCCAAAAGTTTACAGTTTTGAGCTGGTTTTTCTTTTTTGATCCACCTGCCCCCCGTACGAATGTGTCACATCATTAACCAAGCCGCTGGATATTACTTGTTAGCACGGGCCCAAAGCTTGTCATTGCCCCCCTCATCACCCCCCCCCCCCCCCACAGGCCAGGAGGGGCCTTCCGTTTCCACGCTTTGGGGCCAGCACCTGGCAAGAAGCTCGTTAGGCGGCGCTTCATTAAAATTTGACACATTTGGGACGGAGGCCGAAAAAAAAAATTGAAGGAGAGAGGGAGATTCTCTGTCGACCTGGTGTCGGGTTAAAGCCGCAACATTTAAAGTTGCCAACACGGAAAATGTCATCGACCCAGTTTTGCATTTGCATTTGGGTTCATTCAACGAATGACCCCGCCCCCAGCCCTGTGCCCGCCCTCGCAGCACTTCAATGAAACCAACTAACCGACTCACCGACTCCAGAGTCCGTCTCCAGACGAGGCGAAAGCGTTTGAAGCAGGCGAGAGTGCTCCAAGCGGAAGTGCTCAGCTATGAGATACCCTGTAGTCAGCTCGAAGTCGAGAGCGACTCGGTGCAGCTCAGGCTGGACTTCGAGAGGGTTTGAATAGAAGTGCAGAGAGCCTGACCAGAAGTCGAGTGTGCCCAATTAGAAGATACCCTGTATGCAGCTGAGACAATAAGACAGCACTGAGTCGAGAAGTCAGAAGAACCTAGCCTGACATCGAAAGGACTCGACATGGAAATACCCTGTACGCAGCTGGAAGCAGCTTAACAAATCTACAACTGGATGAATTTGTAGGCAATCGATATATATCGATTATCTTCTAAGATATACAATCGATATTTATCGAAGTTTTACAAATTCTAAATAAACTGGACTTGTGTACGCTTCGGCTGAAAACAGGTAACAACATTTGTAAAATATGTTCAAAAAAAAGGGAGAAATATTTTAAATCGATAAATAAATGTTATCAAAAAATCCTTATATGTTTAAAAAAAAGTATTAATTCAAGCTCTCAGTCTCTCTCTCTCTCTCTCTTTAAGGAGAGAAAAAAGAGAGTAGGACTTGATTGTCCTTTACGATTTCGAAACCAATTTCTTCTCCCTGCTCGGTGCATATGCACAACTTCAGTACACCCTTTGGTCTCGTTTTATGGGTCCTGGGTAAAAAAACAAAAGGCTTAAGCTCGACGCCCAACAAAAGCCACAAGCCACTGGAGCAGGCTCAAGTGTTGGCCACTTGGCCACTTGTGACTGCAACTTCAACTACAACTTGATGCCGAAGTCAACCTTCGGTTGGGCACTTACCCGCAGGGCTTGCAGTGCGTCATGTGCAAATCCCAGTTGAGGTGAAAGTTGAACATGCGCAGCTTGGCCACCGCCCGCTGCCTCAATGAGATGTCCGGCGCCGCCTGTGCAGCACCCGCACCTGCTCCGGCACCTGCTCCCGCTGTTGCTGCTGCTGCTGCTGCAGCTGCTGGATTGCCGCCCGCTGCCAGCACCGGGGCACGCTGTGCATTCGGATACATCATGACGGTGCCGCTGGGCGCCGAGCTGGCGAAGAGTCGATGCGAAGCGGACACGGTGCCGCTGCCATGATGCCCATGGCCGTGTCGATAGTGCTGATGGTGCTCCTTCAGCGTGTAGAAGCCACCAGAGGAACTGCAAGCACAAGTTCATGTTAAAGCTGACGTTAAAGTACAGGCTAAACTTAAAAGTAAAATTAATGCTTAAATCTGGCTATTATTATTCAAATATACGTACAATCCGGCCTTGCCCGTGGCACGTATCAAATAAATTCTCTCAAAGATCTAAGAAAACGAGTTCAAAATCGATCGCAGGGCAAACAAAAAACTTTCATGCAACCGCTTTCCGCCAATTTACCACTGTTACGGGTGGAATTTCTCAAATTGCTGAAACACGCATTCATTAGGTTCTCAGATTTAGATGCCAAACCATTAACAAAGAGCCAAACCTTGTCAAAATCGGATGAGATTTGATCGAGTTATGGAGTTGGGAAATTTTTACCTATGTCTATATAAGATATTCGATATTCGACTTTTTTCACATGAATGTCGACCCAGAATAATATTGCCAAATTTAGATGCCAATTTGATCTAAAGGTCAAATCATGAAGAAAGTGACAAACCTCGTGCAAATCGGATAAGATTTGGCCAAGTTATGGGGGTGAGAAATATCGGCTTATATTTATCTATGTTGGATATTCAAGGGTACAACTTTCAGAATCGTAGCTCTTACATTATGGTATATGTATGTATATGTGTATATTTGTATGTATGTATGTACGTATGTATGCACGTATTTATGTATGTATGTATGTATGTATGTATGTATGTATGTATGTATGTATGTGTGTATGCGTGTATGTATGTATGTACGTATGTCTGTATTTATGTATGCACGTGTGTATGTATGTATATATGTATGTATGTTTGTATGTATGTATTTATGTATGTATTAATGTATGTATGTATGTATGTATGTATGTATTAATGTATGTATGGATGTATGTATGTATGTATTAATGTATGTATGTATGTATGTATATGTATATGTATGTATATGTGTATATTTGTATGTATGTATGTACGTATGTATGCACGTATTTATGTATGTATGTATGTATGTATGTGTGTATGCGTGTATGTATGTATGTACGTATGTCTGTATTTATGTATGCATGTATGTATGTATGTATATATGTATGTATGTATGTATGTATGTATTAATGTATGTATGTATGTATGTATGTATTAATGTATGTATGTTTGTATGTATGTATTAATGTATGTATGTATGTATGTATGTATTAATGTATGTATGTATGTATTAATGTATGTACGTATGTATGTATGTATGTATGTATGTATGTAGGTATGTATGTATATACATAAGTATATATGTATTTATGTACATGTGTATGAATCTACAAATGTATGTATGTACCTACATATCTATATATGTTTGGAAGTGTGTATGGATGTGTGTAAATATGTGTTTATGCATGAGTATATACATGCATGCGTGTATGTTTGAATTCATGTATGTATGAATGTATTTATGGATACGTGTATACGTGTTTATATGTATGTGTGTGTGTATGCATGTATATATTATGTATACAAATATATATGTAAATCAATGTATGCACATACTTTGTATGTCTGTGTGCAAGTCCAAATTTACGTATTCTTCATAAATGCCCTACTACTCGATTCTCATAAGTTCAAGTAAGGCTTTAATTTTGAAGGAGGCGACTTCAACTGTGGAGGAGACGGCGGCGGCTTGAGCAAAGGAGGAGACGGCGGCTTCAACTATGCAGAAGGCGAAGACATTAATATTAGAAGGAGGCGGCGGCTTTAATATTGGAGGAGACTTCAGTAAAAGAGGAGACGGCAGGAGGAGTTGGCAGCTTGAGCAAAGGAGGAGACGGCCGCTTCAACTATGCAGGAAACGGCGGGGGCTTTAACATTGGATCAGACAATATGCAGGAGGCGAGGACATTAATATTAGGAGGAGGCGGCGGCTTTAATATTGGAGGAGACGGCAGGCAGCCTTAACTTTGGAGGAGGCGGCAGTTTGAGTAAAGGAGGAGACGGCAACTTCAAATTAGGCAATGGCTATGGCTCTGGCGGAGGCCATTAAAAAAAACTGGTACGTATTTTAAATAAAACTACGTCTTATTATAGTTAACATAAAAGTAACAACTATTTCAACTTGCATGTATCTGAATACATACATATTGAGCTGAGTTAAAAATGAACAGGAACCGTTTTTACACAAATGGCTCTACTATGCGATTCTCACTAGTTCAATAAGGTTGATTAAAAGTTCATAAACATTATCTCTGCTTTTTCCATTCTTTCAGTGATGGGTTTCGTTTCCCGCCTACTGATTGACGATGATTAAATAATCCTGCTTGGGAAATTACAGGTAAGTATATACACCTCACCTGTACTATAGGTGAGTATGAAAGTACAAATATATATTTATATATATATATATAAATCTGTTGGTCCTGGTAAACTGACTGGCAAAGCTGTTACTCTATGTGATGATGATGCAGGTTAAGAGGGGGTGACGGGAAATTCCACTCGCATGTGTGGAAAAATGGCGAAACTTTCCAAAAAATACATTGCTCCTCGGCATAAATGTGGGTTAAAGATTTGACCATTGAAGTTTCTGGTTCAAATACATTTCCAAGGGTCTTTATAGACAATTTTTGGGACGTGCTTCAAGGTTATTTGTCTGACTGATTGATTGAGTGCCAGACACTTTGATTGACTGATTGGTTTCTGATTGGAAGAACACTGTATTATGCAGCTTTCTTTGGATTGTTTGGCCGTAAAATAAGCTTTTGTCTGGCTAACTTTTTATGCTCTCACAAAATATATAATCTATATAATATGATTCGTATAGGAACAATCAGACAAACTTGCATGCTCTAAATTAACAAAGATGTTTAAGATTTGTCGCTTTAGTTAAGCATGAGCTACTGGATTTGAACCGGCTTCCTCGTGGGTGGCCAAATCTAGTTCCTCGTTTTAAGATTTGGTTATGCTTAATGGATAATGGTTGGCATACAAAAGTGTGGCTGTACTTACGACATGTTATCGCCACCGGCATCGCCCACACAGCTGGTCACACTGGCCATGCCGCCGCTGCGTCGCGGCCGGCTCTTGCGGCGACGCCGCCGCCGACGCTCCGAGGAGGCGGTGCGCGTCTGCAGCACATGTTGGCTAAGCGATTTGTGGCAATTGGACGGCGGCTGACCGCTGCTGGCCAAACGTCGCCCGGTCGCATTGCTGCCGCCGGCTGCGCTGCCGCTGGCGCTGACGCTGACGCAGGGCAGACCCTGTACGGCGACCACAAGCTGCGCATCCCCAAAGCCGCCCGCCGAGCTGATGGTGTCGCTTGACTGCGGCGTTGCGGCGCCGGCAGCAGCGGCGCCGGCAGCGACGCCAGCTGCTTGGCTCGGCTGCGACTGCGACTGCGACTGCGACTGGGATTGGGATTTGCTGTTGCGCAGGCTGTGATTCACTTTGCGCCACATGCGTTCCATGGCGTTGGATTTTGTGCGTATGTTTCTGTTATTTTTCTATATTTATCAATTTTCTTTAGTTTTCTTCTTTTTTTTTTTGTTTTTATTGTTGTTGTTTTAACTATGCAATTTTTACTAGCTACAGGGGGCGGCTCTGGGCAGGAGCTAGGAGCTGTAGTGGAAGTTATTGTTGCTGTTGTTGTTGTTGTTGTTGTTGTTGTTGTTGTTATATTTTTGCGAGTTGGCAGTGTTTGGCTGTTGGTTTGTCAGCTGCGGCGCTGTGCAGCAGCCGCGACATGCCTGCACACACACAGACACACACAGACACAAACGCGCGCACGCACACAATAACAAAAAGCTACTCAGCAGGAACTATGCATTATTGTTGTTGTCTTGTTATTAGTTGTTGTTGTTGTTGTCTGTGAATTGCGGAAGCAGAAAACAAAGAGCATGAATTGAGTTTAACCAAACACGCACACATACAAAGCGTAAAGGCGCTTTACATGTGTGTGTGTGTGTGTGTGTGTGTGTTTGAGCGAAAACTTTTGTCATACACTTTTAGGTTAAGCACGCGCTTCACTCATTTCGTTAAGTCGCGCCATTGTTATTGTCGTTGTTGTTGTTGTTGTTGTTGTTGCGCCTATTGCACTTGTGAATGAAAATGGATTGTGAATTGCAGAGAGCAATTGAGCGAGGCGCATACAGACACACACACTCACACGCACACGCACACACACACTCACACACAAACTAGCTGCTTGCACAGCTCTATTTTATTCGATTTAACTTTTCACTTAAAAAAAAATAATAAATTGTGAAATAAATAGCAGCAATTAGCAGCAGCAGAAAAGCAACAGCGACAACTGAAACTGCGAAGATGAGTAGCACAACGAGGATGGCGACGGCGACGGCGACGGCGACGACACACATTTCACGTTTTGTCTAATTTTGCGTTAGTAATGAGCGGAGAGCGCAAAAAAAAATACACCAACAGCAACACACACACACACACACACACACGGGAGAGTTTAACGTCGCGTTGGCAACGCAAAGCGCCGCATTTGTTGTCGCCAAGCTGTTGTTGCTGCTGCTGCGCTGCTACTGCGCTGCTGCTGCTGCCTACAGTTCTATGCTAGAGCTCTCTATGCAAGCACAGTGGGCCAAATGCTAATTGTAGCCTGTCAATTAAGAGGACAATTTAAAAAACTCAACGAAATACTTTAACGCAAGTAAAATATGACTTTAAGAGTGTGCAAGACAGGCACAGCTTTGAGCTCAAAAAATCTTGCCGTTAAAAACTTAAAGGACACGCTTGCATCTTAAGTGAGGCAATAAAGTAAAGAGCTGAACCGAAACCCGGCTAAACAGAACGAGTTGAAAGCTCCAAAAAGCAAGCGAAACTTCAAAAATGCGCTTTAGTTGAGCTTTTTTAAAATTTTCATTGAGCGGCTTAAGCCTGGGCAAGTCTTCATAGAGTATTTAAGAGCTTAAGCTTGCGAGAGCAATGGCATTTGCATGTGAAAATAATAATAAAGAAAAACTGAGTAAATTGAGCAATTTGCGCCACTGTGCCTGCACAGGCAGGAGCTGTCCGAGTACGCTCTCTCGCTCTCGCTTTTCGCTCTGCCGTGCGTGGGCGCAAGCCGTCGCTGGCGTCGTCGACGTCGTTTTTGTATGCTGCCACGTCCTGTGTATAACACAAACAATTTGCGCTTGACGCTGTAACGGAATTCCTAGCGAGAGAGCGCATTGGCAAAGTCATCAATTGATACATTTGGGAAAATATGTCTTAATATTCTTGAACACTTTTCGTTGTCTACTTTTAGGCACATGCACAGACACACACGCGCGCACACAGTCAGCGGAAACGGAAGTGTTTGTCAATTTACATTTTATTTTATCACAAACAACGAATTTCGCTGCGCCTTTTTGGCCAGGAGCAGATGCCTCTGCCCGTTTATTGGCAACGCGCACGCACAAATAAAGCAGCCACAGCGAGCAATGCTCAACGCTGACGCGGCAGCGCCACATTCCGTTACTCGCGCTGCCAGGCTCTCTCGCGCGCGCTCTCTCTCTCTCTCTCTCTCTCTCTCACTTTCTGTCACTGGCTCTCTTTGCAAAATGTAAACATTGAGGCTGCTTTCTAAGCCGGGCAACTAATTAACACTGCGCGTTGTCACGAAAATCTTTAGCTTAATTAGCCAAATTTATTGTTCTCTTTTATTAACTTTTTAGTTTGCCGTTTGCATATCTTTTCTTTCACTTATTTATACAGTTAATATCGATAGCTATGCTGTTGCTCGGCTGCCAAAATATCGAGTTTTGTGGGAACATAAACGGGACTTTTTTTGGGGATATTTCAAGCGGCATTTGTTAACCGCACACAAATGCCCCCTGTTGTTAACCGGCGGCAACAGCGTAAGCAGACGCCAGATGGCGCCAGCAAGGTATTTCTGGTAACGCAGCCGCTGCCTGCTGGGATATTACGGTAAATATGGTATGTACCGTAATCAGTTGCTGGAATGTTCGAAGCAGCCGCCATTCGGCACAGTGGAACGCCCTACATTATAAATCTATGAAAATTGTTGTGAAAATTTGATAAATGTTTTTATTTAAATTCCAGTAATTTCTTATCCAATTCTGTTTTTACGCTACACTGAGCTAGGAAAATAACAGTGAAATTACAACTGTTTTAGTCAATACCAATTGTTTATTGTAATGGTAAATACAATTTCAATCAAAAATCGCCGCCCATATTAAAACTTCAAGTTCTATTTTATATTTAAGTTTGCTTCACTTTTTTATATAGTATTTTTAATTGGTTTGCCAGTTGGCTGCCATATTCATCGGATCTATCGTAATCGTTATCGGTAACTTTATCTTTATCTGTATCTTTATCTTTATGCCTCTATACTCATCGTTTGCCTTAGCTCTTAAAGTGTGGCATAGAACAGCTCGAAATAATATCGATATACTTTGTATATACGCGCTATTCGTGATGGTTATCGTCAATCGATATATCGACATATCGATTGTGCTGCTTGCAAAGTTTGCCATTGCTACACCTATACACACATATATATCTATGCATATATATATATATATAATTTGATCTTGATCTGTTAGTTTAAACATTTAGTTGACATCGAACATACACACACAAGAAATGCCTTTATACGGTTGTGTTTTTTTTTTCGTTTTTTTTTTTCATTTTCTTTTTGTTTCTTGACATTAGATCTGATAACTGTATCACTACGTTTTACACACAAACACACACGCACATCAACTTTGACAAAGGAAATTTCTTTAAGTTACAGTTACGTGCGCTCTCTCCCTCTCTCTCTCTTTCGCTCTCGCTGCTTTTCCACTGCTCTCTCTCTCTCTCGCGCTCTCTCTCTCTCTTTAACTTACGATTACTAAAACATTGGCCTATTGCTCAGTTTTACAAATTACAAATTTCTCCACTGTGAGTTCTGCAACTGCCATAGAGTTGCCCCACTGTGCGCTGATTGATACCAAAAATGTACCCAGTTAACAGGGTTGCCATATAGTTTTGAGAAGAGTTTCTTTTCGTTTTTTGTTTTTTTTTTTTTTTTTTTGTTGCTTGGCGTTTTATCACAAAAAGTGTTTACGAAGTTGTTAAACAAAAGCTAAAGCCAAGAAAATAATAATTGATAAAAATAATAATAGAAATTACAGACAAGACGGGAGACAGTCTGTTATGAGTGTTTGGAACGGGTTCGGGCTGGAACATGGAAGTGGAACAGCGCCTGCTTTGATTACAGCTATGCATATAGTCTATATATAAATTGTAATGTATATGGCTTGACTGATTTAATATATATTTATTTCAATATTTGTTTCGCTTTTGATGTTCATTTGTTTCAAGTTAATCTAGTAAAAATCGCTTGCGACTGCAAACAAATTGTACAGCACACACCTAACCTCAAACTTCTGAATGTTGTGTGGCAACTCTTTTTTTGTTTTTTTTTTCTATGCTCTTTCGGCTTTTGATTCTACAAAATGTGTGAGTTTCAATGTTTCTCTTTGTTTTTTTTTTCTTTTTTTGTGGCACCTTAAGATTTGCTTGATGCTGCATGTGTTGCGTTTTTCAACACAGTGTTGGTCCAGTGTTCGCAGTGACCACGTTTTTTTTTCGCTTGGTTGACAAAAAATCGCTCGAGAAAACTTCTTGTGCATTTCTTTTTTTTTTTTTTGACAATTTTAGCTGTGCGCCAAAATTTGCGTCACATTTCTTCTTTTTTTTTTTTAACCAACAAATTTGTTTTTCGCTGTTGCCGTTTTGCAGCGCACTTAAATTTGGCAACCGCGCGCGCGCATATTTTAATGCCGTTTACTTTCTTCTTCTGCTGCTTCTTTTCAGCTGCTTATTGCAACTGTATTTAAATTACATTCTAAATGCTGCAGCCCTTTGACCCTCTGACCCCTCTGACCCCTTGACCCACCGCCCCGCAATTCTAAGTTACAATTTTTGTTGCAATTTTTGGTTTTTTCTTGTTTTCAGTTAAAAATCGTTATGTTAAAAATTTACGTTTCGTATTTACGTATTAGCCAATTGAATGTTACCAATTTTGTGCTTCTCTGCTTCTTCTTCTTCCTATTCTTCTTCTTCTTCCTCTTCCTGTTCTTCTTCTTCGTTTTGCTCAACATCAAATATAATTCTATTTATTTTGCACACACATATTAGCACATTTCTACATGCATACACACACATATACATGCATATGCATATGTATATGTATGTGCATATGTATGTGTATATGTATGTGTATATATTTGTATTTGTATTTGTATTTGTATTTGTATTTGTATTTGTATTTGTATTCCGATTATATGTACAATCTTTAGCATAAAAACTGGTTTTAAATTAAGTAAAATTACAATAATAAAAAAAAAATTAAGACATATGTGTATGTATATATGTATGTGTGTGTGTGTGTGTGTGTGTGAATAAAATGTTTAAAAGCAGCACAAAAAAAAAAAATATTCAAGAAAATAAATGAATGCATTAGTAAAAAAAAAAAAAAAAAACTAAACAGGCTTAAGAAATGTTTTTTCGTTTTTCTTTTGCTTTCTTCTTTTCTCTTTTTTTTTTTTGCTTTTTTTTTTTTTAAATAATTTGCATGCGCTAACAACAAAAATCAGCTTAATTTGTAATTTAGGTGTAGCAAAAAAAATTTGTATTTCTATGAGCATACACACACACGCACACACACACACACACACACATGTATATATAGAAGTATGCATGTATGTATGTGTGCATGTATATGCATTCAGATATATGTATGCATGTATATTACGTAATGCCTATCGTAGTGCATCTCGTTCCACGTATTTTCCATTATGATTTAGTATTTGTTGCATTAGACTTAATTCACTCTACTCTCAATTACATACATATATATTTATATTTATATATATATTTAGTTTTTTTTTTTACTCTTTAATTTTATTATGCTCTTCTGCTGCTGCTCTTCGTCTGCTCTACTCTGTTCATTTCTTGAGAAGAAGAGAAAAACCTCTCTCTTCGCACGCCTTGACGCTCGCAAAAGTATGCTACAAATTATGCTTTAAATAGTTTTCTCTTCTGATTCCGCGCTCTTTATCGAAATGTGCTTTCTTCTTCTTCTTTTTCTTTTTTTGTTTTCTTGCTCTCTTGCGGCATCGTTTGCTTTTGGTGTTTAATTTTTTGTTTTCTCTCTCTCTCTCTCTTGTTTGCTTTAAACTTACAAATTTGTTGTTTTTCGTTTTCAATTTTTTTTGTTGCCGTTTTTTTTTTTTTTTTCATCTTTTATGTGAAACAAATTGCATTTGTTTTTGTTTCGTTTGTTGCTTATGCCTACAAATGTTGTTACTGTTGTTGCTGTTGTTGTTGTTGTTGTTGTTGTTGTTGGTCGTCATGGACAGAGCGCCAGCCAGTTGCAGCTGCTGCCGGCGACGCCGGCGTCGCGGCTGACACAGAAAAAAAAAAATTAATGTTTTGCCAACGCTCGCTCAATATAAAATTGACACGACTGTCAGAGACAGACATATGCATAGTTGCTAGAGAGCGAGCGAGCGAAACAGAGTCGCAGACAGAGAGTGAGTGAGAGAGAGAGAGAGAGAGAGAGAGAGCGAACGCGAGCGCACGCGTGCTGCAGCCTGTGATCTTCAGGCCACACACACAAACGCACACAAACACATTCTCTCTCTCTCTCTCTCTCACTGTTTCTCTCTTGTGACCACACTCTCTCGATCTAACGCCTCTCTCCATCTACCGCTGGCTGGCCGGCTCAAAAGTGCTCCAAAGCTCTACGCAGCTTTTTACAATAAAATGGACATTAAGACTCGCGCTCCTTCTTCACCTTCACCTCCTCGCCCAATATGGTTGTGATTTCACCTTGCATGAATGCCCACGGTATGGTGGAATTGGCCAGCGGACAGCGCTCACCACTGGGACAATACACCTCATTGCCGAGACCCTGCAAGAAAAGATGGAAAGAGATAGCATTAGTAACATTCAAGAAACTTTGCACTCTCTCTCTCGCTCTTGACTTACATTCTGACGCTTGATGCTCTCGCGACTGCAGGGAAAACAGAACTTGTGTATGTTCACCGATGGGCACTGGACAAAGTGTGTGTCCTCCAGACGCTCCTGGCACAGTGTGCACTTAAGTGTGGCGTTTTGTGCCGCTGCCGCTGCAGCCGCCGCTGCCGAATTGGGCGCCGCACTGTTGCCGGGCGCACCGCCAAGGCCACCACCTGTGCCGCTGCCTCCGCCGCCGCCGACGCCGCCGCCGCCGCCGCCGCCGCCGCCACCGCTGCTGCTGCTGCTGTTACTGCTGCTCATGCCTGGCGCACCCTGGCTGCCGCTGCTGCCCGGCCCGGCGTTGACTGCGCCGCTGCCATTGCTGCCGCCCGGCCCGATTGAGCCGCCATTGCTGCCGCCGGCTGCGCTGCCATCGCCCGCAACCGCATTCGGATTGGGCGGCAGCGAGGAGGGTCCCGTGTTGCCATTGCCGGATGCAGAGCTGCCGCCAACACTGCTGCAGCTGCTCAGCTGCGAATTGCTGGCACCGCCCGGACCGCCCATCGAGCCGCCGCCGCCGCCAGCGCCGCTGCCCGGACCTAGGCCAGCCGCAACGGCGCCCGCTTGAACGGAATTCGAGCCGCCCACTTCGCTGCTTGTGACGGTTGTGCTGGAAACATGGCGAGAGCCCGAAGAGCGTCGACCCGACGAAGAGCCTACAAAAGATAGACACCGAGAGAGAGAGAGAGAGAGAGAGAGAGAGAAAGAGTGGAATTAGTCTCGATTCAAGCTCAAAACTTTACAGTTAAAACTCATTTACCCGAGCTGTTGGGCGAGTGGACACTGCGCGGGGGCAACGGCCCCGAGGGCGGGCTGGATCCATTGCGTCGACTGGCTGGGGACAAGTGTTCTGTAATGTCAAAAGAATTGGATAATGGATTAGATTTAAATTTAAGGTTATGTTACAAAGAGAGAAAGGTAGAGAGAGAAAGGGAGAAAGAGAGAGGGAGAGAGAGAGAGGGAGAGAGGGAGGGAGATTATAAGAGAGAAAAATTTTGTGAAAGAGAGAAATTGTGAGAGAGATAGTGAGAAAAAGAGATTGTGAGAGAGAGTGATTGTGAAAGAGAGTAAGAGAGAGAGAGAGAAAGCGAGAGAGAGAGAAAGGGAGAGAGAGAGAGAAAGGGAGAGAGAGAGAGAAAGAGAGAGAGAGAGAGAGAAAGAGAGAGAGGGGGGGTGGAGGAGGAGAGGGAGCGAGAGAGAAAAAGGGAAAAAGAGAGAGAGATTGTAAGACAGAGAGAGAGCGACCGAGAGAGATTGTGAGAGAGAGAGCGATTGTGAGACGAGAGCGAGAGATTGTGAGAAGGAGAGAGAGAGAGAGCGCGATTTTGAGAGAGAGCGAGGAGGAGAGAGGGCGAGAGAGAGAAGAGAGGAGGGATCGAGTCGAGAAGAGAGCGAAGAGATAGGGAAAAGAAGAAAAAAAGGCAGCGAGAGGGATTGTAAAAGACAGAGAGAGAGAGAGAGAGAGGCAGAGAGAGAGATTGTAAAAGACAGAGAAAGAGAGAGCGACCGAGAGAGATTGTGAGAGAGAGAGAGATAGAGAGAGGGAGAGACAGAGAGAGCGAGAGATTGTGAGAGACAAAGAGGTAGATAGAGCTTTAACTACATATGTATCTACTATATGCAGAGAGACAGAGAATGGGAGCTTTAATGCCAGAAACCGAAGAGCTTTAATCGAATTGAAATTAAGACGAATATAACTTAAATTCTATATAGAAAGAGCTTTAGCTTTCAGCTTATGGTCTCTGTTTATAGTGGTACAGTACAATCAGGATCGCTTGTAGCTTTTGTGTGCTTTATACAGATTTTAGTGTTGAATAACGCAATTATCAAAGTCCTATTTTCCTATTAAAGTTGCCAAGAACGTGAGAGTTTTTACACTCAAGCTTTAAATCTGCTTAACTACACAATTTTGTTCAGTTTCATGACTGTTTTAACAGTTATGCAGATGTAGTGTTGAAAAACGCATGTAATAAATCTGGTAAAAGTTGAATATTATCGCCCTTTAAATGACTGAGGTATGCTAAGGAGCTTTTAAACACTTTTTGTGGGCATTGTGCAACACTGTCAATATTGTCAATGTTGCAAAAAATGAAATGGAATCGAATGCAAAACGCATGTTTCCCCTTACTGATAGTTTACTGTACATAAAAAGTTGCACAAACTCAAGATGTAAATACACAAACACACAAACGCATCTGTGTGTGTGTGTGTGTGTGTGTGTGTATTTACTTAATGAAGGCTGCTTTCGATTTTATAATTCGAATGAATCAAAAAACAAATAAATAAATATAAAGTCTAAATGAAATCATTTTCATTGCAAGATTTTGCTGTTTATGTTGTTCTTTTTTTTTTTTTTGATTTTTTTCTATTTTTTTGCAGCGCAATGTTTGTAAATTTAGAACTTGGCACGAACATTTCACAGTTCACAGACACACAGCTGCGTATGTATGTGAATATATGTATGTATGTATGTATGTGTGTGTGCGTGTGCTTGTCTGTGTGCGTTGGCAACGGGCAACGGGCAACGACAACGTTTTCATTCACCAGCAGCGGCAACGTGACGTCACAGCACACTGTGCAGGTTGGTGGCCCCACTGTGCCGCAGCCAAGCGAACAACGGCAACAACAACAACAAAAGAATCTTCAACCAGCTGGTTTTTTGCAAACGCTACGTCAAAACCGAACGTCAGTTGGCAAAGTGCCAGAAACAGAAACAGAAACAGCGTACAGCAGCGGGGGCAGCAGAGGCAGCGGCAGCGATAGCGACAGCGACAGCAATAAACGACACGAACAGACACGAAACAAGTTTTTGTTGCTGCTGTTGCGCATACGTCACAAGGCAGCGACGCATGCAGCGCAACGTGAGAGCGACCAAGCCAAGCGCAAACGTGCAGAATGCAATTGACAGGACCGGTTTCTATTTTAGCTTTTCTTGTTTTTTTTTTTTTTCGTTTTTTTTTTCTGCGCTTTACTTTTCGTTTCTTCCTTTTCGTTTTCTGCAAGCATGTAACGAGACGCCACGCTGAGACGTTATGTATGTATACCAAGTACGGGCACACGCACACACACACTCAGACACACAGACACAGACACGCATACATATACACATGCGCAAGCATATTTGAAGTTTTGTTTTGACTGTTTGCTTTGGTTTCTTATTTTTTTTTTTGTTTCTCGTAACGCAGCCGGCACGGTTGCCGCGTGACTTGCCGAGCGGCGGTCACGCCAATTAACATACATACACATATAATATACATATGAAATATATGTACATATACACATATATTATATATTAAATATACATTCATATGTATATGTATATAGTTTTGCATGTACATGACATGCGCAATTCCGCTGCCAATCTTAACAGGTCGCGTCTCTGTCACGCTGCTCTGTTAACTCTTGCTCTGTTAACTTTTTAATAAGTTTTCAACATATTCAACGCACGCGCACGCGTAGCCACAATTTACTTTTGCTGCTGCTGCTGCTGCTGCTGCTACTACGGCTGATGATGATATTGAAAAGCTAAAAAAAAAAAAAAAAAAAAAAAAGGCACGCTGAACTGAGCTGGGCTTTAATTTGTATGCTTAGCGGAGCCGCGCACATTGCTCAAATGTCGACGACGCTGTCAGCGGCCGCACAGTGGGCTGCATACCAAATGCTGCCGTCTGCCCCGGGAGTGCTGTTATGTTTATTTATTTGAAACTGTTGCTGTGCTGTTGTTGTTGTTGTTGTTGCCGCCTGTTCCTGCAGCACGTTGTTAAATTGGCAAGTCGAAAAACGCGCTCAGACCATCGCAATTTGGTGCGTTGGCGTCGCTGTCGACGTCAACGTCGAGTGTCGAGCGTAGAGCGTGCTGTGTGTGTGGCCTCACCATAAATGAAATTTGTTTATTTATAGCATTTGTTTATATTTTGCACGCAAATGTGTAAAAATAATAATAACAAAATAACAGCAACAACAACAACAACAACAACAACAAAAATGACAGCAGCAACGACAATAAATACAAGAGCAGCAGCGCAGCATTCGAAGAGCGAGAGCGAGCGAGAGAGAGCAAGAGAGAACAACGGAACAAACTGTATGCAGGCGCCATGTGCACAGTGGATGTCAATCAATTTATTTGCAATTTCACAATTTATACAGAAAAGCAAAAAAAAAAAAACAACACTTCAGTTTTTATCAATAAATTATGAAGAGTTGCCGTCATATTGTATTATTGATATTATTATGGATTTTTGATTAGAAATCAACATTAGGAAATAATCAATTTTAATGTGAATGCAAGCACACAATCTGCTTGGAGCACGTTCTTTGGGCCAATCTATTTTTAGCTTTAATTCTTTTTATTTCAATTCTATTCTAATTTCTTCTGCTTTTGGCACATTGTTTGCCCATACATAGCACAGCGAAAACATGAATCATTTCTCGTTTCCATTGCAAATACTTAGAAGAAAGAAAAGAAACAAAAAGGCAACATTTTGTCGAACAATTTGCCTATTTGATATGAATGAAAGGGGGCCACACCCCAAAAGGGGGTGGGCAGCAAATGCATGAATATATAAATAACATTTATAGATATGTGTACATATGTATGTGTTTAGATCTAGAAGAATTTTTAGAATTGTTTAAGCATTGTTGTTTACGAAACAAAACAGTTGCGCGTAATTCGTAATTTCTAATTTATTGCCAGTGTGTACCTCTTCATTATACGGATCTCTTAATTGATTTCCGTTGATAACAACCGCCCACATATCGCAAAGGAAAAGAAAGAAAGAACGAAAAAAAAAACCCAATATACAACTCATAATCAAAAATAAACAGAAGATAACGCCAGAGCGAGGCAGCACTTAAATCGTGTGATCTGCCTCCATCTAGAAGTATACCCCATCCACACACACACACACACATATGTATATATATATATATATATATACATATAAACCGTTCGCTATCAGTCATAGTTGGCCATGGCGATAAGATAGTAGCACCTCTCATGATAAGATACGTAAAACAGCTGTGTGCACAAACCAGCCAAAGGTAAACGAAAGTGGAGCCTTGCAAATACAGAAAACAAATTAATACACTCATGTATGTAAATGATATATGTATGCACAAATATATATACATATAGAGCGCAGTGCCCGACCAATATCGTAGGAATGCGGCATATATAGGAACACAAAAAATGACGTCGCTTTAAATAGAGCAGCGTCTCAACGAAACTGACTGTAAAAAAAATATCAAAGGCAAAGCACTTATCGCCAGTCGCTATTTGGGCAGGGCCTTAACGTACTTTACTCACGCACAGCTTATCTGCCAAGCATTTGAAGAGAGAAAGGGAGAGAGATAGAGAGAGAGAGACATAGAGAATAAGAGCTGCTTGAAAATCATAAAAGAAACGCTTGAAAACTCACATTGCATCAAGAAATAATGCAACAAAATGCATTTGTCTACATTCATGTTATTGTGACATTAACATATGTTAATCTGACATTAACATATGTATGTTAATGTGAAACTAACATTTGTGAGGTAAGTGGTGCAGGTAAGTTGGTTATTTCTTTTCTGGTTATAAATGATCCTTCTTTTTTTTTTTTTTAATTGAGTGTTAAACTAAATTTTAATCTAGACTAACTTGAGGTCAGTCTTGATTATTTTATTTGAAAATTAATAAGTAAACAAACAACAAATTATGCGGTCGTGTCTCTGTGCGTTTCAAGAAGCTTCCAGTTCTATTTTTCCTTTCATTTTATTACATTTCGCGAAAATTTAAGTTGTTTTTTTTTTTAAAGCATTGGATTGGTTTTTTTTAATTGGTTTAGAATGTCTCAATATGTTTGTATAATTGAAATTTAAATGTAAATTTCATATAAATGATTATCGTTTTCTATTCGATTTTAACCTCAAAAATCAAGCTCTGCTTGAAATCAGAAGTTTTAAATACTTTCATAAATAAGGTATACAAATAAAAGCTCCCAAAACTGGGAGCCTCTTGTATTATTTATCACATCCGATTCCCATATACATATATGCATGACTGTGTGACCCGGGGAATCGATATATCATTGATAATACAATATTTAATCTTAATTATCAAAAAAAAAAAAAAACCAACTCCGCTTTATTGATAACATTCAATCGTCTCAATGCATACATAATGAATGTGTTACAAAAATAGTTTCACAACCACTGTACAGTGTCGCTTATCGAGCAGTTACCTGCTTATCGCTTCCACTTTCGGTGATAAGGCATACTTGGCTGATAGAATATAAGGTAAGATAAGATATGTCAACCGCATGATATGCGTTTTATTGTCGCTTATCGTTAGGGCAAGTGCCTCTGGCCAAAAATAATATAAAAGTATAAAAAAAAAAACATTTCAATTTATGCAACCAAAACCATTGTCGCTTTCATTCACACGTATTGCGTTCGTTTGTACTGGTTGGTCACACTGTGCACTGATGCATCTAATCAGCAGCGACGTTGCCTAGGTTCATACACACACACACACACACACAGAGTGAGAGACATATGCATGGGCTCTCATTGCAGTATCTCTGCATGCCGCTGTTCACGTGTTAACGGTAAAAGCGCTGCACTGCATGCTGATGATGAGATGCTGCTGTTGCGGTCGGTTCTGATTAATTGGAGAGCGTGCCTAATTATCGCCTAGGACAGCAAAGAGCGACAGAGACAAATAGTGAGAGCGAAAAATTCCTGACTAACGCGCGCATTGGAATGGTCACACTACACTCAATAGTGAAGTTTCGTTTGCTCTCAGTGCAAGCTGCGCTGCAGCAACAAAAACGCATGCGACGAGCGCTGAATGAAGACGACGAGACAGTGAGGCGTACAGTAGGAGAGCGAGAGAGAGAAAGAGTTGCACAAGTGGGCGGGCGGTGGGGCGGGAATGGTGCTGGAAGCAGGCTCGCACGTTGTATGAGCACACACACACACACACACACAGAATGTGTATATATATATGCATGTATGCATTATGTGTTTAGTTGTAAAAGACGCTAAAGCTGTTGATGAATACATACATACATACAAATGTACGCATGTATGTGCACAAATTGTGTATGCAGCGTTATTGTGTATGTACACCAAACTGTTTGTTATATTTTTAGTATACACACACGCACACACACACACATGTGCGAAGATTTGGATTTTGGTAATGAAACACAAATACATACAAAGCACAAAAGTAACGTAAATACACATAATAGGCAATTAACGGACCAGCCAACTAAAGCGTAAAAGAACAGTATGAACAACAACAACAACGACAAGAAGAAGAGAAACAGCAACAACAACGAAGACATTCAAACAAATCACGCACATTGTTGCCAAACTGATTTGCGCTGCGTCAAAAATCAAACAAATGGCTGATTGTCAAATAACTCATGATTAAATTATGCTTCATGCAGTTTTGCATCGCAATTTTAATAACATTTAACAGCATGTTAAGTAAAGATTTAGTTCAAGTGCAGCGATCATCAATGAAAACATGCTTGGGCCCACTGTGGAACAGCAGATGACGGCATCGGCATCGGCATGCGCGAAAATTCTCTTTATTTTGTTTTTCATTTCTATTCGGTGAGTATTCAGGCATATGTATACGCACGCATACATACATAAATAATGTACATATTATGAATATATATGTATATATACATACACATATGTATATATACAATACAAAGCTGCTGTTGCAGTCCATTCTGTATACTAACTAAAAATTTATCTACACTGTTTGCTGTTCTGCGTATGCGCGCGTATCTGTGTGTGTGTGTGTGTGTGTGCAACTTGTTATCGCATAGCGTAAAACAGCAAAGAAGAAGAAATAAAAACCAAAACAAGTTTAATGACGTTTTGCGCGCGCGCACACACATACACACACACACACTCAAGCATAAATATAAAACGTAAAGAATACAACTAAAAAAAAAAAAAAAATCCCACAAAAGCAGAACTCAGTAAAGCAAAAAAAAACCCGTTTAACCCAGCCAGCAATAGCAGAGCGAGAGAGGCACAGTTACAGCAACAGCACCGGCCGCTTTGGAGAGCGAGAGAGAGACACAGTTACAGCTAGCCCAACAGCAGCAGCAGCAGCAGCAGCAGCATCTGCGGCGTTGACTTTTTGCACGTCTGTTTTTATTACATTTTTGCGGGTCGCGGGCCGTCCTTTCGGGTTACGTGTAGCCGCCGCGTGCCTTGTGTGCGTGAGTGTGACACTGTGTGTGTGTGTGTGCGTGTGTGAATGCGTGTTATGTATTTCAGCTTTTTGGCTCTGCGCATGACAGGCAAATGCCTTTTTATGGCAAGGGTTGGCAGCAGCAAAAGGTGCCGCCGTGTCAACGAGGGTTGCCTCGCCGTCGTACAAGTCATTTTGCAAAATGCGTGCGCCTATGTGTAGGCGTGAGCGCTCATGCATGTGTGTGTGTGTGTGTAAGCGTGTTTGTGTACGTGACAGTTCGGTGCGCCCGAAAAAAGACAACAACAATTTGTTAGATAAATGCAATTTCGACAAGGCGCTCTCTCCATCTATCTCTCTCTCTCTCTCTCTCTCTCCCACTCCTTTTCTATCTTCCGCTTGGTCTGTCACGGCGCTCGACTCCTTCCACGCTTCATGTTGGGGCACATGTTTGTGCGCGTGCTTTTTACATGCACGCACACACACACACACACACGCATTTTCGTTGTGGCCCAGAGCCTGGAAGAGCTCATGCGTTCCAAAAACCTGCGTCAAGGCAACCACCAACTGCAGCTGCTGCTGCTGCTGCAGCGCCAACAGCAGCAGCATTAGCAGCAGCAGCTCTGAGACTTCGGCTCTGCCCGATAAGCGCATTGGTGATAAGAATATGTGGCCGCCTGTGCCGTTATCTAATCGCTGTTGGCGAGGCGACGCTGCTGCCAGCGCCGCCGACGTTGCTGCCGCTTATCAGAGAATAGTCGGTGCTCGACTGATAAGCGACAATAGCACAACTCATGTCTTCCTATCTACTATCTCTTCCTGTGCCCCCCCCCCCCACCAGCACTCCCTTACGTGCGCACTCTCCCACTCCACACCATCTGACTCTCCCTCTCTCTGTTGCTCTGATAAGCGACAATCACGCTCGTTCATTCTGCTTGGGATTTGTGCCAGTTTGCAGCGACTGTTATCTTCCAACTGCGCATACACACACATACACAAACGCACGCACACATACACACCTACACATGCACACATGCATATGCACGGAACCGAACATTTTGCATGTTGCGGTTCCCATTGGAAACTTGTCAAAAATGTTAACATAAAACCAATCAGATTTTAGCTAATATGTTAAATAACATAATGTAAGGTTTCTAACGGAATTACAATCGCTTTGGTTTCTGGAATACAGAAAATGAGAAAAAATATGCCAAATATTTATAACAAAAAGTTGAATATGCATATTTAAGGAGTGAAACTTTCCTAATGCTTGCTGTCTGTTTATTTTTACGGCTTCTCGACTTTTCTCGCTTGCTCTCCATCTTTCTCTTTCTGATGTTAACATTTAAATTCATATTCAAAAATGAGGCAAAATAAATAAAACTGGTTCGTTCATTAACAGACTCAATACAGCGTTTATGTTACTGTAAATGTCACCGTTAGCTCTGTTACGCTTACAGTAACAGTGCTCGTCTAAAGCGAAATGTGTGCCTGTATATTAAATATATACTGTTTGTTTTTATAAAATTAAATATTTAATTCTTTTGAAAACCATAAATAAATTGTTTAATTTCCCTTTTTTTTTAAGCCTAAGGTACAAATAGTTCCAGTGTACCATGGGAAGGGTACAAATGGGTCAACAGTCTCAAAATGGAGAAAGATTGTACCATAAAATCGAATATGAAATGGTAAATTGTTGCCTTGAAAAAGTACCTAATATTTATGTAGAATGGGTACCTAAAATAGGTACATATTTATTTTCAGATTTGAGTGTCTGTCTTTTAAATTAAATAAATGCCTTGCGTTCTTTTGCCTAGTGATAGTGAAGTAGGTACTTTAAGATATTTAAAGAGGTACATTTGCATATCAGTTGAGGCACCTATAAATAGTTATGGAAAACTAAACTATGCACATATTGTACCAATATATATAATGTACCATTGCACTAATAAGGTACTCGAGAATAGGTACATTTGTGGGATAATGGTATTTGTTCAAAAAGTACCAATTGTTTAGCAAAATACAACATTGTACCTCTCTCTCTCTCTCTCTCTCTCTCTCTGTGTATACAGGGTATTGCGTAGTCGGTGCCTGTTAACAAGCTGAGACAACATAAAATTTGCAAACTCACCGGCCGCCTTGAAGGTCGACGCATCGAAACTGGGCGCCCGCACGGGCTGCTGTTTGTCCCGCAAGTTGAGCTGACGCTCGGGCACGTAGCTGACCGCGGGCAGCGATTCGCCGCGGGTGAGGGGCGGCCGGACGCCGTTGGGATCATCGAGTGCGCTGCGCTTCACGCTGGATGGGCCGACGCCGCTGCTGCTGCCGGCGGCAAGTTCGGCAACGCTGACGCAGACGCCGACGCCGACATGGGGCGGACCGTGCGGCTGCTGTGCGCTCTCGATGTCCACATCCTCGGAGGGCGGACGCTTCAGATTGACGGAGAGTGCGGGCAGCATTGCTGAGCCGCCCCCGCCGCCAGGTGGCTGTTGTGTAACGGGACCGGGTCCGGGTCCGGCACGCTGTCCGGCCGTGGGCGGCATATGGTGGGGCGTCATATGGGAGATGCGTACCGGTCGCACATCCGGTGCCGATTCCAATTTAACGGGAAAATCCATAACGCCGCCGCTCTGCTGCTGCTGCTGCTGCGGCGGCGGCGGCGGCGGTGGTCCAATGCGTGGCATTTGATAAGCGGCCGCGACCGCATGATGATGCGATAGCGATAACGGGCCGGGACCGCCCGCTGCCGATGTGCTGGGCGCGCCGCGATGCTGCGGCCCGCTCAGCTGCTGCAGGCTCTGCTGCTGCTGTTGCTGCTGCTGCTGTTGGAGGACGACGACTTCGCCGTTCTCGTGGGCGCGCTTGCTGCTCGGATGCAAGCGTTTCAGTTGACGTGCGGCGTCTAGGACGACTTCGATGCGGTCGGCGCCCTCGTAGTTGACGCAGCCGCGGCAAACCGCCTCCGAGAAGTCATTGATCATGGCCCAGGGCATGCGGGGCAGATCGCAAAGGTAGCAATGTTGCCGTTTCGTTTGCAGCGACATGTTAACGGTTGCGGGTGGGGGGGAGGCTATGTAGTAGTAGTTCAACTGGAAGTCGAATGGAATGCACTGCGACTGCGACGGCGACTGCGACGTTGGCTGCTGCGACCCAAATTTACGCGCGCAACTCGACCCACTTTTTGGCGGCGTCAGCGTCGCTGCGTCGCGCACACATGCACAAAAAATGAAAAAAAAAAAAAACACACAAACAAATGCGCGCACACGCACACGGACACGCACGCACACAGACAAACGAAAATTTGTTCTGTTAATCGTTTTTTGATTAATTGCGTGCCGATAACATGTATCGATTATTGTTTAATAATGGCGCCGCTTCGCGTTCTTCTTCTTCTGCTTCTTCTTCTGGTTGTTGCTGTTGTTGCTGTTGTGGTTGTTGTTGTTGTTGTTGTACCGGCAATTTGTTGTCGTTTTTATCATTGGGCTCTGCCTGCTGCTGCTGCTGCGGCATTTTATTTATTATTATGAATTTATTTTTGTAAAATTCGTTTCAAGCACAACGAATATATATTCTTGTTCAGCGCGACAAGCTGACAGGCTATAGCCATGTCCGTCTGCGAAACTTGTTTTTTTTTTTTTTTTATCTGCTGTTTTGTTAGCGTCTTGCGCTTTGTTATTGATTTTCGCTGCTGCACAGACACTCACACACACACACAGGCAGACAACAATTCTTTATGTTGTTTTTTTTTTTTTTGCGTACACTGTCAAAAAAAAATAGTTATATTGTTTAGCTTATTATTTTTCTATTGCGCTGCGGCGCACGACAAGGCACGCACACAAGCACGCACAACTGCATATGTATGTGTGCATGTATTATTATACATACACGCACGCTTTACGTATGTGCTCTGTCGCCTGCACGGCAGACACACAATACACACATACACATACAAGCAAAGCGACAGCAGAGACACGTACACGACCGACGCTAAATATATATATGTAGCTGTGTGTGGGCAACAATACCGAAGAATATTTAGCGTAAGCGTAACTTGACGCGGCAACGTTCGGCTACAGAATGATGAAAATGAGCGGTGCGCAAAGCAAAAGCAGCGTAAAGCAAAACCAAACAAAAAGACGAAAGAAGAAGACAAAAAAAAAAAAAAAAAAAAAAAAACAGGCACGTCAAATAGTCAGCAGCACTGGCGACCCAGTGGTAAATGCGCACAACTCTACACACACAAGCAAACATGCACGGGCAATGCAGTTAGCAGCTGCAGCAGGGTTGTTTGTATTTTGAAGAAGATAAACAATTTGTTGTTACATACTGAACTTACTATTTATTACAAACATAATGGTAATATCATGACATAATGTTTTCAGTATTTGTAATCTAATTAAATATGCTAACACATTATCAAGATAATATTTTAGAATACTGAAGCCTTAGATGAGGTCTTCAAATATTCTCTCCTATTTAAAATATAAACATTTTTTATATCAAACAATTTGAAATATTTTTAAAATTAATATCAAACCTAATTAGCATCAACTAATTTACAATTTCCTAACTCGTTTATAGACTGGCCAATTGGCAATTGGGCTGCTTGCCGTTTGCTGTTGTACACATTTTTCAGTTCATGCGCGCACGCTCTCTCGCTCTCGTATGTATGCGTGCGCCTTTTGGCGCATACACACACACACACACAAACTCACATAAGCATTCAGTAGTACAGTGCGAACTCTTTACTAGCAACCACTGTCCACATCGCATACGTTATATGTTGTGCAGGCAACAGTTCAATAGATTTTAATCTGCGATAGCGAGCTACCACTGTACCGCTACAGACACACACACATATATGTAAATGCATATATACGATGCGATACATACACACACTCACACAACAACAGTTGTGCGTCGCGTACGTGCGAGCACGTCATAAGCAAAAGCAAAACGCAAGGCAAGGCGCTGACGCTGTGACGACGGGGCATGCCATGGATACGTCGTGCAAAAGGGGCGCGTTCGTGTTGGGGGTTGAAAAGAGAACAGCGACCATTGCTCCAGTACACTAGCGTTGCTTGTGTGTATACTATGCGCGCGCGCACACACACACACACTAACTTACATGCATATAGATATGTGTGTGCATGTGTCTGTGTACATACATATGTAAATATAGTATGTACATGGGCAGGCGTATACACACGAAATTGTGGCACATTCACATACATATATATGTATGTATGTATGTACATACAAACGTTCGTGTATCGATACACAAATGTAGACCTTGAATACGTAACGGCGCGTCGTCGCTGCCGCAGCCGGCGTCGCTGCTACGTCACGTCAGTGGCGCTCGCAGCAAATGCAGCGGGCAGCGCCTGAAAATGATTGCGGTTGCGTTCGTTGCCAGCGCAGCTGCTTCGCACATATCGTGCCCAATGACGTTTTGCATGATGTTCGCGTTACGCACTTCTTTAGCAGTTATGCCGGGGCAATTGCAACAGCAGAAAAAAAAAAAGCAAAAAAAAAAAAAAAGCAAAAATGAAACTAATTAGCGATAGCAGCTGTTTAGCGCGAGACCATTGTAAAAGCAGCTGACTTAACAGCTGTTAAGCGGCAGCCTGAAGATTGGCAACGTTGCAACGCTGTTAACAGTCAACAGCACTGTTACGCACATTGTATGTACATAATGTAGCTGGCATACAAGTTGACATTTACATAATATGTAAACTTTATGTTCCATTTCGGGACCAGGAAACGTCTCCACTGCGCATGTATGTATGCTTGCATGTATGTGTGTGCATATATGTATGTATATCTCTATATGTGTAATTGTTCAATATGCCACGCCCCCTGCCACTGCTGCGTGCATGTACTCCAATTGTCCTGGGCTGTTGGCCCGGCCGCAAACATATACATATGTATTTATGTACATATCGATCCATATTCCGACCATGGTCTGGGACAAATTCCACGATGGATACAACCTGTCGTATTGCCCTTTATTTTGTGTGTATTCAACATCGTTTGCGGAGAAGCTTCCTGGAAGCAACATGCGGAAAAACCAGATACACACAATCTGAACGGGGCCCCGGACCCCAGCCTGGCACATTTCGTCGGCCGAGGGAGTTGGGAGGCAGAGCTAGCT
Organism: Drosophila virilis; assembly: GCF_030788295.1. Classification (NCBI taxonomy): domain Eukaryota; kingdom Metazoa; phylum Arthropoda; class Insecta; order Diptera; family Drosophilidae; genus Drosophila; species Drosophila virilis. The sequence continues at coordinate 6,292,721 of NC_091543.1, forward strand.
GCTCCGGCAAATGCAACCAATTTAATAATAATTAGCTGATATTATCCGGAAATGGCTGGGCCAAGTGTTTTCCCAATAAAGTCTAACATAGGCTTTTCACCCGTATTACGGGTGAATTTCACAATATCACAAAAAAACACAAAATAACTCAAATATATGTAGCTGTAGAAATGTTTAAATTGTGTAAATCATAAATCGTATGTATATAGGAATAAATCGTTAACTTTACAAAACTTTTACAGCCATTTTCCACCTGTTTTCGTGGATTACAAAACGATGGTTTTTTGAGTTTTTCGCCTGTTTGGAGTGAAATTGACGGGAAGAAGAAAAATATATGTTAGCTTTTGTGTAGAAAGCGAATGCCCAAGCCTGAAACTAATAAACGAGATCCACTAATTTTTCACTCAGATTGGCGGATTTGCAAACGAAACATGTCCCACGAAAAGCATTTTCAAGCTCAACTCTTTTGATCCTATTAACAAATCCTTGAGTTAGAATTGACAAATGCAAAAGCAATATATTGCCAAATAAAGTACATATCAATTAGGGTTTGATGGAATCAAATGTATTTTTAAACATAATAATTTTCAACTGCATACAAAAATATACGCTATATATTATGCGTAATATTACTAAATTTATAATGTATTTTATGCTCGTGTGTGTGTGTGTGTGTATATTTATATAATTATGTGTGTATGTATATGTTGAGTTAGTTTAAACATTGAGAGGCGCACATTTACATAGTTTGACAGAGAGCCAACAGCTGTTATGCCAGCTGTTAGGCTAGCATAAAAGTCAGTATAACAGCTACGTCTGTTAGCCTAGCATAACAGTTAGTATAACAGCTAAGCATATATGCAATTATATATTTATATGTATGTAAATCAGTTATTGGAGGGCTGAGGGGCGTGTTCGCATTATAGCAATTAATTGTAAGCGTTTCATATTTGTTTTTGTGTAATTTATGCCTAGTTATATAAAGTACAATACAGCGTTGTATAACAGTTTTCTCTTGTTTTTGTTCTTTTGTTCTTTAACAGCATAAGTAATTGTCATAAACGTGTGTTTGTATAACAGTTAGCACTGTGCTACTTACGAACTAATGCCGCCATTTTGAGCAATTGCAAATACAAATATTCACATACGTAGTACAGTTAAACATATTAGTATACGAGTATAAGTTAGACTTTCGGTTGCTCGATCGATCTATATATATATATATATATATATGGTAAGTAGTATATATATGTAAATTTCTTTCCATTGGCTAGCGCAACATTATTGTTTAGTTCGTAGTCGTATTTGTTAATAGGAGGGTATAAAGTTTTGTTAATATTTTCATTCTATATATAATAAATTAGATTTAAGCACTAACATGGAATATATATGTGTACGTGTGTATATGCATGTATGTATATAAAAAAATAATTTTCTTTTTGTCTTTTATGTTGTCAGATTTTTTTTTCTTTTGAATTTCCCATCCTAACACACAGACTTGTCATTATTATTTTTTTTTATAACAGCTTTTGTTGTCTGTCTCTTTCTCGCTTGGGTGGGCCATGGCACTAGGTTTTCTCCATCTCGTTTCTATTCGTATTCGTTATTCGATTTGTCATCTCTTTCTCTCTCTCTCTCTCTTTCTCTTTTTCTTACAGTTTCGCCATAGAGCGACAGAAAAAAAATTGCTTAACTTTACGTTTTGTTCATTAGATTTATGTTGGGAACTGTTAATTTAATGCAAATATACCCTGTAATCTTAGCTGCTAGATTTATATCGTTTAATACAATTTGTAAATATTGCAACATCTGTTTTTTTTTTACAGGCACTTAACCTTGGTTTAGATTGGTTATACTCTAAGTATACGGAGATATAAGTTTAGTAAATAGATACAACAAAAAATAGATTGAATTATTTGAACAGAATTTTTTCTGTTAACTAACGCTGTGCAACAGTTGTTATAATTGAGCATAACTGTTATACATATGTTATACCGCGGTGCGTTAGTTGTTTTTACAGTTGATTTTGCTGTTATACAAGCTGTATAACAGTTGGATTAGCTGCACAGTTTATGTGGCAAGTTTCGTAACATTTTGCTTATAACTTTGTTAACAATATCTCTCTCTTTCTCTCTAACTCTAGCTCATTCTGACTGGCCTACTCTTTTTCTTTTTACTTTCTTCTGCTTCTCTCTTTCGCGCGAAAGAGCTACTTCTACTACTACAGTCGGACAGTTTTGGCAACTGCCGTCGCTGCGCTGCCGCTGGTTACCGCCAGGTGGCAACGCTGTTCGCTTCGTTTTCTGTTCGTCGTCAGCTTCGTTGATTTGTCGTTTTTGGGCTTTTTCTTTTTCGTATCGCCAATGCAATGCACGATGGAATGTTTGCGTTTGTGGAATGCGTTGTATAACAGTTGTGGGAATGCGTTGCTGCTGCTGCTGCTGCTGTTGTTCTTGTTTTCGTTATTGATGTGTTGCCATGTATAACAGTTACTGTTTATAACACCATCTGGGCTACTGCATTCATCTGCTTGGGCGTATAACGATTGCTAAGTGAAACAGCTGAAATGTATAACAATTGTTGTGTATAACAGTTACTCACGAGCTGCTGTATAACAGGCAATAAAAGCGCCCTATAACAATCGTGGTAGATATTTGTAGCTGTTCTCGTGCATAATGGTTGAGCATAGTTGTGTATAACAGTTGATGCCCAGTGCAGTTGCCAGGCGTGCTTAACAGCCACTGTTAGAAGTGTATTACAGTTGTAGGTATAAGTTGCTGCTGCTGTGTATAACAGTTGTCGTTTGTAACAATTGCTGGGCTTGTGCGTTTGATGCATATAACAGTTATGGGAATTTCTGCACAAATATGACAGTTCACAACACAATTGCCACACGCGTATAACAGCCATCGAACATATAACAGTTAACAACGTGTATTAAAGTGCGTCCGCACCGGCGGCGGCGGCGCTGGCGCCGCTCGTCTTCTACGATCTACGGTCACACTGTTGCCCGCTCCAGCCGCACCCGCGCGTCCATGCCCCGCTCCAGCATGGCCATTGCTGCGTGCGCCCAAAGCAGCAGCAGCAGCAGCCGCCGCCGCTGCTGCTGCCGCCTCCTCGCGCATCTTCTGCTTCTGGTCAGTGAGACGGGCGCCCAGGCGATGCACCTTCTCCGGACTGAGTATGCTGAGGCGAGTGCTCTTCGAGAGCTGCTGCTGCTGCTGCTGCTGCTGGACTGATGAGACTGTGTGGAGTAGAACGTGAGAAGTTTAGAAAAGATCAGCATGATACATATATCGGGCAATATCTTAAGTAATATATACTATACTAGTCAGCTGTGCTCGCGTTTCAGATATAAACTATTATAATCGCAATTGTAAGCTGTTATAATTTGAAATATTTGTTATACTAGTTAGCTGTTCTACCCTCTCGGTAGGAAAATGTTATACTCTTTTTCAGCTATGCTCGCGTTTCTCATGGAAACTATTAAAATCGCAATTGTAAGCTGTTATAATTTGAAATATTTGTTATAACAGTTAGCTATACAAGCATCTTGGCTGGAAGCTTTCATAGTCCTGATCATTTGTTATACTTGTTAACTGTGCTACCATTGTATATGGAAACAGTTATCAGATATATTTGTTATATTTGTTGACTGTGCTACCATTGCAAATAGAAACTGTCATAATTAGAGATATTTGTTATACTTGTTAGCTGTGCTAACCTCTCAGATGGAAACTGTTATAATCCGAGATATTTGTTATACTTGTTAGTTGTGCTACCCTTTTATATGGAAACTGTTATAATTCGAGTTATTTGTTATACTGGATCTGGATGTCAGATCTTTACATTAGCTTTATAATAAAGAATTCAACGTTTAATATAACAGACCCCAGATCTGTATTTATTTTATTAGTTTAGTTATATGTTACTTTTCATATGCCAAAACCCAAAATCTAACGTTTTCTTTTAAATAGTCTAATAATACTTTGTACTTTGTATATATACCAGACTCATGGATCCATTTTGATAGCTCTAATTATAAATGTATCCCTTTGTCTATGTCTATCTGTCCCCCTTTCTATCTCTCTCTCTCTTGTATTTCCCCACAAATGGAATAGTTTATCTGTGTAGATCTACCAGATCCAATTGCCACATAATCTGACCATACATCTATTTGTGTCCGCGTGTTCGCATCTCGAACACAGCTTTCATTTCAGTCAAGCTTTAACTAGTTGCGAATTATAAGCGCAAACTGTACTACTGACATATCCTAGAGTTGGGCAAACACAGTGCTGGCCAGACCCTCGCCCCAAGCTGCCAGATAAAATGCTCTCGAGGATTTACCATGATTGTTGCTCTGTCGCTGCGCTGTCGCGGCCGTGTGTCGCTGTGCCAGATGCTTGCCCGGCGAGCCGGGTCTGTTGCGTGTCGGTGAGACGCAGCCGGCGCCGCCGCTCCCATTGGCTGTGGTCTTCAGCGGCTTGGCCTTGCTGGGCGCCTGTACAGGACGTCGCTGCTGCGTGCTGGCGGCCAACGGCAGCGTCAGCTTGTGCTTCTTGGGCAGGCAATCGCTGGCAGTTGCTGTTGCCGCTGGCGCTGCTTGGGCGGCAGCTGGCATAGCCGTTGCTGTGGCATGCGGCTCGGCAATGGCAGCGGCAATGCTGGCGGCCGCTTTGCTGCGTTTGGGCGCCGGCGTCTGCTTGGCCGCTGTCGGCGTTGTTGCTGTTGCTGCTGTTACCAGATGCTCCAGCGATTCCGCCTGCTGCAGCTGCGTCTGTGGCGCGGGCAGCTGTCTGCGTCCAAAGATGGGCGTCTGATTGATGCGCTGCGCGGTCGCCTTGTTGCCGTTCAGCGAGGCCTCGTGCTCGAGACGCTGAAACATTTTGAGGGCCACCGGCGGCGTTTTAAAGAAGTTGCGCATCGAGTGCTGCGATTGACTAAAGTTGCGTCGATTCGCCTCCTCCAGATGCTCGAATTTGCTGCGGCATTGATGCAGACGCGTGCGCATATCCTCAAACGCTAGCCGATGCTCCGGCGGCGGCAAAGGTGGCGGCGTGGGCGGCGCCACCGGCGGCGGCGTCGGCGTTGGGGCATTCACCTCATGATAATTGAGGCTCGTATCGCAGCTGGAGTCCACGTCCGAATAGTTGTTCAGGTCGCGCACATCGTTTAGCTGCAGCTCGGCGCCCGGCCGCAGGTCCACAAGATAACCCTTTTCGCCGAATGGCCGGCATTTCTTGAGCGCCTGCTTGAGCGCACGCTCCGTCGAGGTCGTTTCCGGCGTAAGGCCGCGCAGCTGGGCGGGCTGGGCGCCCAGGAAACGTTGCCGGCGACGGGCGCGCATGCTGTCGCGCAAACGTTCGCCGCTGGGCGAGAAATCCTTGCCCAGATGCGGCGATTTGGGTATATCCTGCGGCCGCATCACCACGTTCTCCAACAGCTCCACGTTCTCCTTCTCCTCCAGCTCGCTGGCGGGCAGCTTTGTTGCCGTCGCCATCGTTGTCGTTGTCGCCGTCAGCGGAGTTGTCTTTTCGGATGCGGTGTCCGTCACGTTCAGGTTGTCCAGACTGCGCTGCGAGGTGGGCGACAGGGCATCCTCGGAGCTGATGTAGCTATCCTGAAAGTTTTCGATTTCGTGCAGCAGACGCGCCGGCGTCTGTTGCTGTGCATCCAAATGCTGGCGCAGCTGCTCCAGCCAAACGTACAGCGTCTCGAAGCACGGACGCATATCCGGATTCAGGTCGCAACAGACGAAGGCCACCTTAACGAACGCCTCCGGGCACTGGGCGCAAAACTTTTCGCGAAACTCCTGCTGATTGAGACTGAAGTCCGAGTTGCGTGGCATATAGTCCGGATCGGCCTCTACGCGGCCAATGATCTGTGGCAAAAGCAGAAGAGATACGAATGAGCGAGCACATAGGATGAATCCAAGAATTATAGATTAATAAGAAAGTTGGCACAGTTACAAGGAATCCGGGCAACCCACCTCGCATAGCATTATGCCAAAGGAGAAGACATCCACTTTCTCGTCGTACTTGAGGCCCTTCATCATCTCGGGCGCCATCCAATAGGGATTGCCCACCACCGTATAGCGCTGGCGTCGCTGTCGACTCTTGCTGCGCCTCAGCGTGCCGCTGGGCGACATGGCGTTCGCGTCCATGCCAGACGCTGAGCTGCCACTGGCGCTGGACGTGGGCATGCCGCCCGGTAAACGGGGCGCATCGACGCTGCGTGCCAGACCAAAGTCGGCAACGATCACCGAATGATCCTCGCGCACCAGACAATTCATCGAGTTGAGATCACGATGGATGATGTTCATGGAATGCAGATAGCTCATGCCGCAGGCAATGTCCCTGGCCAGGCAGACGCGCTGCGCCCAGCTCAGCGTTTGTGTTGGGTCATGAATCAACTCCTTGAGACAGCCGCCGGCCACATATTCGGTGACCATATGCAGCTTCTTGTCCTTGTAGAGCACGCCAATGAACTTGAGCACGTGTCGATGGTCGAGCAGACGCAGCACGGCGACCTCTTTGATGAAATTACGCTGCGCCTCCTCATCGGCGCGATGCAGCTCCTTGAGCACCATCAGCTCGCCGGTCAGACGATGCGTCACCTTGTACACCTTGCCAAAGAAGCCCTCGCCCAGTTTCTCGCCCATGACCAGATCGGAGGCGCGAAATATGCGTTGCGGTTTCTGGACAACGCGACAGCTTTGGGTGCGCGACAAATCGTAGAGCTGCGGATGCGCCGAATGCTGTTGCGCCGTGTGCTGTTCATCCAATAGCTTGGACAGGCTCGAGCAGCGCTCCTTCTCCTTCAGCTGGGATGACAGTGCCGGTTGCTGCTGCTGCTGCTGGTGCTGCTGTTCGACGGGCTGCTGCGGCTGATGCACGCTTGACTTGGACGCTTGCAGGGATTGCACCGTTTGCTGACGCATCTTGCGCATCTTGCCGCTGGGCTCGGTGGCGGCTGCCTTATAGAGACGCTCGCGACCGCGTCCGCCGACCTCGACGCTGGAGGCGGATGTGCTCAGCGGCAGCACCAAGGTCGTTGCGGAGCTGGCACGCTGAATGTCCGCCTGGCTGCAGCTGCGGCACACCTGCACCGGATCATGCTCAACGGTCAGCTGGAGCATCTTCTCGTTGCTGCGTATCAGCTTGTCGATCTGGTCCACGGACGAATTGCTGACAGGTGTGCCATTGACCTCCAGTATGCGATCGCCAATGTGCAGATTCGTCAAATTCACATCGATCCTGCAACACGAAGACAATGCTCCATTAGTTGATATTGAACGTTTAAGGATAGCGTGTGAGTAGCAGAACGGATTAGTTAAGTGGTTTTTTTTTTTTTTTTTCTTTCGTTTACCTATATGAAGCACAACAACGATCCGCCACCGAGGTAAGCAGGGAGAAGGCGTATTTGCCCATGCGACCATAAAATTTACAAATTAAGCTTGAAAAGCGTCACAAATAGAAAGAGAACAGGAGAGAGCGAGGGAGAGAGAGAAGGAAGAGAGAGAGAGAGAGAGAGAGAGAGAGAGGAAAGTATGAAACCAGCACCAGGCATTAAAATTATTATTTCTTAATTTTTAAATAATTTATAATCATTGAAATAAAAGCATTTAATTCAAATGCCAACAGCTGCACTTGTATTTGTGTGTATGTGTGTGTGCGTGTGCGCAACTGTTATACACTTGATTTAAATGCAACTGTTATACACTTGATTTAAATGCAACTGTTATACACTTGATTTAAATGCAACTGTTATACACTTGATTTAAATGCAACTGTTATACACTTGATTTAAATGCAACTGTTATACACTTGATTTAAATGCTTCTATTTTCTAAAAAAAAAAAAAAACTCTTATCAAAGAGCATAAAAATTATTTTTAACTGCTTTTTAAAAAAAACTCGTGTTGAGCTTCTGATTAAAAAAGAATTTGATTTTTCATTGAATTTCTGATTTTAGTATTTTTTTTTAATTTTAAAGTATATGTTGAGTATTTTTAAATACTAAATATTAAACAGTTTTTAAAGCAAGTAAAAAGCAAGAACCTCTCCAATAAGTTTTGAAGAGGTATTTAAAAAATACTAAACAAATACTATTTAAAAATTTAAAAACCGTAATTTAAGTGTTTTTTCTTCTTTTTAGTTTGAACGTGTTAAATATGCTTGCTTTTCTTTATGGTATTTTCAAATGTTTCAAAGCGGTATTTAAATAATACCTTCAAATGTATTTTTGATCAAAATGTGTCTTCAGTCTTTTTGGCATAGTTTAAGGTAGTCCTTTTTTTCAAGAGTTTAATATTGTAATATATTAAGTATTTTTAAAAATAAATTTTAGTACTTAAAGCTTGTGGCTACTTTTAAATGTTTGTTTTGCAGTATTTTAATATTTGTTTTGTTTTTTTTTTTTTTAGTATTTTAAGCTAGTCCTTAATTTGTAGGTTAGTTTTTTGTATTTTGCAGTATTTTTTTTTTTGTGAATTTCAAATTAAAAATTGTGCGCAATAAGATTGGCCGTGGAGAACTTACTCGGTTATCCGCACCGTGGGACAACCATCATCGAGGGCGCCGCCATCCACACGGAGGCCGGGCGTCGCATCCTTGGGTATCTCGACGAGTCGTATGGAATGCATGGGCTTGCCGGCATTTGTGATGCGTGCCCGGGCATCCACGGGCAGGCGTTTGCCATAGCAATGGCCGCAATAGAGCTTGGAACGTTCGACCAGGGCATAGGATTCGCCCTCGCCAATAAATGAACCGCAGGCGGCACAACAAAAGCATTCCGGATGAAATTTATGCTCGCCGGCAACCATCACCGGACCCGTTATAACCGCCGTACACTGCTGGCAGGCATCACCGAAACGCGCATAATAATCCTCGCGGCAATACAGCAAATTCTCGCGCTCAAAATACCAGCTATGCAAATGGGAATCGCATACCGAACAGCGAAAGCAATCGCAATGCCATTGCTGGCCGAGTGCCATAACGATCGGTTCATCGTTGTGATTGTGGGCGAGCAGGGGGCAGAGGCAACTGGCGCAGGTTGGCAGCACGGCAGCTGTGCGCTGTTGTTGTTGTAGTTGTTCTTTTTGTTGATGCATGGAAATGTATGTGTGTGGCTGTGTGTCGGTGTGTGCGTGTGTTTATGCGTCGCTTGCTGGTAGAAGAGAAGAAAGAGAGAGAGAGAGAGAGAGAGAGAGAGCATAATGTTGATGAGAGCAGGCTCAAGAGAGTCAGTCGCCGTGTGCGCTCGCGTGTGTGTGTGTGTGTGTGTGCAACGATCTGGCAAGCCTTTGTTTACTGAACCGGTTTTGCGAATGAACTACTCGATTGCATGTTCATAGCCAAAAGCAAACACAGGCATGTGTAATCCAAGTCGAACTACTTATTAACTGCATGTGGCCATATAACTAATCTAAGCATGATGTCATAGCCGGCATATTGCAAAAAATAACAAAAAATAACAAAAAAAAAACAAACAAAATTATGTTTTTAGGGAAAACATATGTGCAACAACAATAGTTATTGCGGAACTGGCCATGAAACTGGTTCAGTTGAACGGCAGCGCTCAACTCTATGGGAATTCGGGATACGCTTGACGGATAAGGCGCGCGGGGTGGGGAAGAGTGGGGTGTGGGATCTATTGTTATTGGCAGCATTGACCCTGAGAAATGGTGTGACTTATTCTTGCACAACAACAACAATTGACTGCATGTGTTTTTTTTTTTTTTTTTTTTTAGCAATAGTAACAGTGCTTAATATAACTAATGAAGCAAGCAGCTGACGCAGCTGTATTGTTATGCACAGATAAAAAAAATATAAATAACATACACAAAATGACGAATGCACGAACACGAACACAAACACACACACGCGCGCGCGCACACACACACAGACGCGCGCGCGCGCGCTCGCACACAATGATGTATACAAAAAGCGCAAAACACAGTTGAATGTTGATCGAAATGTGTGTGGGGGAACGGGAACAACAGCGACATCAGCATTAGCAAATGGCAAGCTTGTGCTATTGTTGTTTAAGCTATTGTTGTTGTTGCATTCTTACTAATAGTTGTTACTGCCAAAACTATACACAAGGTACACACACAGACACACACACACACGCACGCAACACAAACAACACACACGCACACTTACATAATTTTATCTTATATTTTGATGCTGCTGTTTAACGCACATCGCAAATTTTCTTGGATTCGTTCTCACAACATTTTCCACAAGCGTTCGCACGTTTGGGCACTTGTATTACTCCACACAGTTCGAAAATAAAAAACAAATGCATTTGTTTAAAAAAAAAAAAACCAAAATGAGACTAGCGTTAGTCGCACAGTGTGACCGTGAGCGTCGTATGCGCAAAATCCACAATCGCGTTAAATACCAGCAAACGCAGCAATGCGATAAATACCGCAAATACCACACTTTTTGTATTGTTTCAATTACAAAATGAAATTAACGTGTTTTTGTTATTGTTTTTTTTTTTTTGTTTCTTTCAATCAGTTGGCAAATTAAAATACGCCTTCATTGTTGTTGTATATAAAAAACAATGTGTTTGTTTTGCGTTTATTTGAACATGAACACCACAGCTGTGCCATTTACCTAAATTATATGTCAAATCAGTTTTAACAAATTCTCCTTGAGGCGAGCCAACAATTAAATAAATAAAATGTATGTACAGGGAATCATATATGCGCTATATGTTAATATGTTCATTTATCTCGTATTATTGTACTGTATTCTGTGGCAGGCTATCCTCCTCCACGACGACCTGGCCTTGGTCCTGGATCTCGCGTCGCTCCTGCTGACGCACTAGCTCAAAGTACAGTCCACGTCGCGCCATCAGCTCATCATGCTTGCCCGTCTACAGGATGAAAGGAACACAGCTTAGTAACAGGCATATGCATATACAATGGGATTCACTGCTTGACTAACCTCGACCACGCGTCCCTGATCCATGACCACAATCAGATCCGCATTGCGTATCGTGGACAGCCTGTGCGCGATGACCAATGTGGTGCGATTCTGTACGGCAGTGTCGAGTGCCTTTTGCACCTCCGCCTCGCTGGTGGCATCCAGCGCACTGGTCGCCTCGTCCAGTATGAGGATGCGCGGATTCTTGACCAGCGCCCGGGCAATGGCAATGCGCTGTCGCTGACCGCCGCTCAGCTGGGTGCCGCGCTCGCCCACATGCGTATTATAGCCATCTGGCAGGGCGGTGACAAAGTCATGGGATTGGGCCAGCTTGGAGGCAACATAGACATCCGTTTGGCTGGCATCCGGTTTGCCATAGCGCACATTCTCCAGGATGCTGGTGCCAAAGAGTATGGGCTGCTGCTCGATGAAGCCCAAAACATTGGCGCGCAGCCAAAACGGCGAAATGTCCGACAGCTTATAGCCATCCAGCTTGATGTTGCCGGAGGTGGGCTCATAGAAGCGTTCGAGTAGTGCGGCTATTGTCGATTTGCCCGAACCGCTGGCGCCGACCAGCGCCACAGTCTGGCCAGGACGCAGCGTCAGACTGAAGTCCTTCAGCACGATCTGCAAGAGAAGCTAGAGAGGCTGGCTAGGCTATTGAGGCACACACTCACATGATCTGGTCGCATCGGATACGCAAAGGAGACATTCTCGAAGCGGATCTCGCCATGCAGACGCTCCGGCGGTATGATATAGCCACGCGATAGCTCCACCTTTGGCTGCAGCGAGAGAAACTCAAAGACCCGGCTGCCGGCGGTCATGCCGCGTATCATGGTGCCCAGCAGCACGGATCCCTGCGACAGGGAGCGCTGCACGCCCTGCGAGGCGACCAGGAATGCCATTAGGGCGCCGGGCGTTAGGCTTTCCGTGGACATTAGATGGCCGCCCATGAAGAGCGTGGAAAGCACAAGGGTGTTCAGAAAAAAATTGGTCAGACCCTGGAAGACAGCGATGCCATAGCCCAGCTCCTGGGCCAGGCGTGCCGCCTCGTTTGTTTCCTGCTCGAACAGCTGCATCTCCCGATACTCGCAGGCGCTGGAGCGCACGGTGCGTATATTGGACAAGGCCTCCTCGCAGACGCCAGTCGCGCGCTCCGTCTACATAAATAGTATACGATTAGATCTTGGTTAAGGATTAGGCCATTTTCAAGCACCTGAGCCTGTGAGTTTTTGCTGAGCGCGCGCAGCTTGCGTCCCAGATACGACATGAACATGACCACGCACGGCACACTGGCCAGCGCAATGGCGGCCATATGGGGCGAGATCATGAACAGGGAGACGCTGCCGCCGATTAGCTGGGCGGAGCTGCGCAGGCCGTGGGCGACAAATTGCTTGAACGAGGTCTTAAAATCCTGCACATCGGCGGTCAGGCGGTTCACAAGCTCGCCTGTGCGATTCTCGTCGAAAAACGAGATGTCCTGCAGTACGATTTGCTTGAACAGATCCTGACGCATCCTGGCGGCCATCTGCTCGCCCACGCGACTCAACAAATAGATATACACAAAGGTGAAGCCCGACTGCAGCAGATACAAGCTAAGCAAATTGCTGGCCGGCTTGCTCACATCCTTGACAAAGGAGTTGTTGATCGGATCCATTACGTACGTGTTCGCATAGCGCGCCAGCGTATTCACCAGATCCCCCAGCAGATTGGGTATGCGTATATTGATGAAGGCCACAATCAGCGCCGCCTGCAAAGTGCCAAGTGCGGATGCAGTGCATCGAAAACATGATGCCAACTGAACTTACCAGAACGGCGCCTATCAGCTCCCAGGTGTGCGGCTCCAGATATGTCCAGAGACGCCGCCAATCAAAGTTCTGATCCTCCTGCTCCAGTGTGTGCTGTATGACGCCCGCCAGCCGATTGCCCTCACATTGGGCGACCAGCGAACCCGATGTCCAACAGCTGCGCATGGCCATGCCCACGCCCAGAGTAGCGCCGCCCCACAGCAGTGCCCGGCACGTCTGCAGCTTGGCCCGACAGCTGCCGCTGGGCGCTCCATGTGAACGCCACATGTGCTGATGATGCTGGCGCATCAGGCGACTCGCGTTCTGCAGGCGCGCACCAAGCTGCGACTGCGGCAGCGGCAGCGGCTGCAACAGGCTGCGGCTAGAAGAGTCAGAGAAGCGATGACATAATCAGAGACCAGCAAAGGGGGGGGGCAACCTTTTTTATCATTATTCAGCTGAGGGTTCCCCTCGCCACACCCGCTGCCCGCCCACTCTACGCACAAGCCATGCGTGTGTTATGTAGGATCACGAGCAGGGGGGGGGGGGTGCTGCTGCTGCTGCTGCAGCAGCATTACCTGAGCATATCGCCGCGACTGCAATTGGCTAGGAGTAGGCGCAGCATCTGTAGCTTCTGTTCGTTGCACTTAACTTAAAAAATTAACTAAATACGCCAGCTCTTAAGCATTTAACTAACTTGTTGGTTAACCTTAACAATAATAATAACATACACACACACACACACACGCACACGCACGCACGCACGCACACACTAATGCAAGCCAACACCAGCAACAGCAGAGGCACACACACACACAGAGACTCACAGCTACACGCACATGCATGCACACAGTTCAGGTAAGTGCCTGACAAATGCTGATTGCCATGCTTAAAAAACGCATTTGGCATTTTTTGGCAGCTTAAGCGCTTCAGAGTATTTAATTTGGTATTTTTAAACATACTTTATTTAGCTTAGCTTGGATAATGTAAAATTAATTAATAATTAATTAATCTATTTAAATGTATAATTAAAACTATTAACTATTATTTTTTCTCCCAACTTTTGATATGTCTTTGGGTATTAAATACCAAAAGACATTTTTTTCGCGCTTAGCATGTTTTAATATCATTTTTGTTGTGGATACTCGATTTTTTTTTAATTCAGTATAAAATGCCATACAGCATACTTTATCTTAAAAATACTGAGTTTTTTTTTTGTAAGACCGTATTTAAAAACCTCTGGAAATAGCCACAAAATATGGCCTAATGGAAATTGAAATATTGCGCACGCTTTTTTAAATGCTTTTATTACAATTTTAGTATATTACTAAAGATTATAAGCTTATGGCTAAGGCAACGCTTTATCTTTAAAATAAGCATATAAAATTCACGTTCAATTTAAGTTTTACAAACAATTTCGTATTTATTGATAAACAGCTTTTTAGTTTTAATTAATCAATCGGTGTCCATATCCGAATCGCCATCATCATCATCATCATCGTCGTCGTCGTCGTCGTCGTCGGAGCACTCCTCGTCGGAGCTGCTGCTCTCGGTGTCATCAATCCAATCGTGCGCCTTCTGATTGCTAGCTATGAGAACCTTCCACTGATCCAGCTTATGTAAGTCCAGCGCATAGAAATCGTTGAGCGTGTGCTGTTTCTCATCCTCCTCGTAGAGGCCACCGAATAGATACAAGATGCCCTTGCAAACGCACAGGCCGGGATTCATGCGCGGTGAGGGTACATCTGTGCGTCTGTGCCGGGCAGCCGGAAACAGACTGGGTATATTGGATACATAGGAGGAGGAGGAGGATGCTTGAGTGGAGCCGGGTCCGCCAACGGTCACCGTAAAAATGCCATCTGTGCTGGTGGTCACAGTCTTTTCAGCGCATGCCGCATCTCCGGCCATTTCGATATCGTTGGACTTTTCGTTGTCCCTCTTGCTGCCGGGCTTGCTCTTGGCCGCCAGCTCAAGCAGACGCCAGGACTGTGCGGTCAGATCAAAGGCCAGCAGCTCGTCGCCGAACTGGCCCTGAACATTCTCGTCATCCTCGTTGACGTCCATCACGCCGCCAAAGCAATACGCCTTGCCATTTGGCGCCACAGTGCAGCCGACGCTGTTGCGCGGCTTCGGACGATAACCGCCAGCTTTGACGGTGCTCCATTTGTATTTGTTGCCGGAGCCGTTCTCTGGAATTAATAGATTGGATAGCATTAATAACGGCATGGATTAGAGAGTGGTTGCTTACTGTCCACATCGAGCGCAAACATGTCCGTGTGCGTGATGCCCCGATCCAGATCCTTCTTCATCGAGGTTCTCGCGTAGCCGCCCCAAACGTAGATTTTGCCATCCGGTGCGGCGGCAATGCAACAGCCGGAACGCACAGCCGGCGCAATTGTGCCGGAAATTTCGATTTTCAGCCATTCGTACGACTCCAGGGAGAAGACATGCACATCGTTATAGTAGTGATAGGATTGATTATTGTCATGAAAGCCGCCAAAGATGAACAGACGCTTCTTGGCGGCGACCATGCGATGCCCGCTACGCGCACTGGGTCCATTCGGTGCCGCGATCTTGGACCACTGACGCGTCCGGAGGCTCATCGACCAGAGATCCTTGTAGTGATAAAACTGCAGTTGCGAGGGACTGGCGTGCTCGCCGCCAAACAGCTGCAATGTGAATCAATCAAACAATATCCATATGTCTCTAAAGGGATCATCCGTGCTGATATTTACCCACAATTGGCCGCCATCGCTGGCAACGGCGACCATTTGATGGCCGCTGCGCGGCGTTGGGCCCGAGGGCGAGCGCAGCTGCTTCCACTCGTTCCGGGTTATATTATAGAAGAACATATCGTTATACACGGTGACTTTGGCGCCGTTGTATAGCTCGCCGCCAAACATGATTAGCTCCTCCTTTTCGGGATGTGTTACCAGCGAGAAATTGGAGCGTGGTGTTGGTGCTGCGCATACTTCCTCGGTTATGGCCTTTATGGCCTGCTCCTGATTCTCCAGTTTCTTTACAATTTCCGCTATATCCGCCTGGAAATGGGAAGAACATTGTGTGAGAACTTTGCCGATACGATTAGAATGTGGCTTACCTCGCCAAGTTTTTCCAGCATTTTCTTTTGTTTGGCTGCCAGCTTTTTGTCGGTTTTCATTGCTGTCTTCTCGGCGCCTTTGCCTTTTTTCTTATTCTTGTCCTTTTTACCCATTATTGTTAAATATAAAATATAAATAACACTTGACTATTCAAAGATGGAAAGCACGTTTTAGTGACCATATGCGCTAAACAGAAAATAACCCAGTTCGTACTCAGGACGAATCACAATTATTTTTTTAGTATTTTTCATATTTTATTTGGTATTTTTGCATTTGGCACTGCTGGTTACACTCTTTCGTATATTGTGCATCGCCAACAGAGCTGTTAAAAACTGTGTGACCAATTTGCTTAGGGCTTAGCAGCTGTTGTTTAACATTATGTTTAACTGCTAGTTAAAAGAGTCAGTGTTGCGCTAACAGACTGGCAACGCTTGCGAAAAGTCGAGTTGGCATTTGTACTCGAAAAATTCCATTTAATCAAAGAAATAACCCAAACGCATTAAAATTATTAAATAAGTAAATGGTAACACATTTCAAGTTCGCGTAATTAAAAAACAGTTTCGTGTAAGTGTTTGTACCCATAAAAGTATTAGAAATTGGGCAACAGCAAAAAAACAGAAAGGCACAGAGCTGACACCTTGTGTTTGTGTTGATGTGCGTGAGAAGGGGGCCCGTGTATTTGTGTGTGTGTGTGTGTATGTATGTGTATTTTTCAGTTGGCTCACGAACGGATTTTGCTTTTGTTATTTTTACAAAATTGATGGACAGGCGCCTATCGGCTAATCAGCTGCTTTATGCCTAATTATGCGCAATTATCTGCAAGTGCCAGCAACCCCCTGCTCCAACACCCGGGGCACTTGCTGCAATTACAGTTCAGCGGTAACAACCCTGTGTGTGTGCGTATTATTTGTTTTTGCAGTTCGCCTGAAACTTTACTTGCTCTCTGGCAACGTTGCTCTCCATACCGTTCATTCGCTCGCTCTCTCTCTCTCTCTCCCACTGCCTGTCGTGCATACAACCACTGCTCCAATTTGGCTGTTTTCACTTTTGACTGAACGTCTGACGTAGGGAAAGAAAATTAATTAGAAAAACTCTCGCTAAATAAGTAATTAATACATATAGTTATTAAAATTATAAAAATGCAAGTGTAAAGTACACTCGCTGCATACGAAATGCAAAACGCCGCAGACGAACAACTACAAAAAACCTGCTGTGTCAAGCAGCACAATAACAACAACAGCAACAACAACAAATACCAGAGCGAAACGGTGGTAACAAAAACGACGAAAAAGATTGAGTGTGTCGTGTGTGTGAGTGATGGGCAGTAAGCGGGTAAAGGGGCGGGCACAGCAAACGTCCACGTAAACTTTTAGCTCAGCGTGGTTATTGTTGCTGCCGCTGCTGCTGGCATTGTCATTGTCGGATTAGACAAAAGTGTACACAATAATAAAGGAAAGAAGAAAGAAAGAAAATAAAGAAAATTAGAAAAACGAAGCGAGGCATAAGCAATTGGCAAGTACATATAAGTTGACTTGATTCCTTTTTCTATCTTTATTATTTTGTTTGTCAAAAGCCAAACCAATTTGCAATCAGTCGTCCGTAGACCCAAAAAGCCGAAAAAAAAAGCATGTCATGGTTGAAGCAACGCGCCCAGAGCCTGCAGCTGGCTGCGAAAACCAATTCAGATTTACAAATAGTTATCAATCAGAATGAAAACAACGTTGACAAGGCTCAGGTATCGTTGCATTTAGTGCATTTTATTTATTTTATTTTTTTTTTTTGAGTCCAAGGCGAATTGAGCACAGCTGTCACCTAAAAGCTTTGTGGCAACTCTGCCAAAGCCCACAAACATACGGGAAAATAACTGTTAATACTCGAATGAGCGCCTGCCGCCAGGCTCCAAAACAAGTCTGTACGTTGCCAGACAGCTCGAAACTGCTTGAGCCACAAATGGCAGCGCATTTAAGTGATATGGCAATTGGTTTTCTTAAGTGCCAAAAAATTTAACTGTTCTTTTTTCTGTTTGGCTTTTTTTATTTTTTATTTTACAGTCTGCCAAGCTAACGCACTGCGACATGTTGCACAATAATGCCAACTGGCTGCCACCGCCGCAGCAGCAACAGCAACTGCAGCAGCAACAGCAACTGCAACAGCAGCAGCAGCAGCAGGCACCTTCGCTACATCACGCTCAAGTTCCGGCCGCAGTGCAACCGTCGCAACCGCAGCTATATGCCAGCCAAATGTTTCAGCAGCCTCAGGCGCAGCCGGCTCAACAAGCATATTGGCCAATGGAACAGCCGGGCCTCAGCTATCACGACTTTGCCGGCGCAGCTCAGCCGCCGGGCTATGCGCCTCCCGCGTCGCTGTCCTATGCGCCGGCTATGTCTGCGCAGCAATTTTATCAGCCAGCGCCAGGGCAAGTGGAGCCACAGGCACAGCTGCCGGCTGTCGAGTTGGTGGACAACAATAACAGTGGCAAAAACGATGGCTGGGGTGATTGGGGCGATTGGAATGATGGCGGCAACAACAACAACAGCAGCAACAACAACAACAACAATAACAACGGCAGCAGCATCATGAACCACAGCGAGGCGCCGCCGCTAGCCAGCGTTGTCGAGGATTCCTTCAACGTACAGGGCCAAAGCAGCTGGCACGCGTTTAGCAACAACAGCAGCACAAACATCGTCAGCAGCAGCAGCAACAACAACAACAACAATAATAATAATCCTGAGGCCGGCGAATCGCTGGAACTGCCGCCCTTGATGTCGCCCGCCACGGAGCAATTGTCGCCAGTGTCCGAGCCGGAACTGAATGCCATTGTGCCGCCGCAGGCTTTTCAAAATCAGCCACCACCAGCAGCAGCTGCAGCTACTCCTCCAGCGGCAGTTACACTACCACCACCAGCAGCAGCAGCAGCAGCAGCAGCAGCAGCTCCTCCACCACCAGCAGCAGCAGGACTTCCACCACCACCAGCAGCTGCTCCGGCAGCGGCTCCCGTTCTGTTGCCGCCCACAATGGAGACTGCAGCTGGGAATCCCTTCAAGCGCGCTGGAGGACTCAGCAAGCGCGTTAATATTTTGGCTACGCCAGGCACAGGAGTAGCAGCAGCACCACCACCACCGGCGCCTAGTGTGCCGGCCGTAGCGCCTGTCCAGATGTTGCTGCCGGAACCCAATCCGGAACAGCAGCCGTATGAGAATCAGGAGGTATTGCTGTCGGCGCCAAATGATGAGCGTGCACAGTATCTGCAGACAAGTCACCTGTCCGAGCAGCCCGAGGAGCTTAACGAGTCCAACTGGGAGACAGATGGACTGTTCCCGCCGCCGGGACTGTCACGTCTGGTGCTCGGCCAGCCGGAGCTGGTAGAGCAACAACGTCTGGTCACCGGCACCGAACAGCCGCCCAGTCGTGTGGCCAATGCGCTGCACATGGCGGAGCGTCAGGCCGATGGTGAGGACACCTCCGAGGGTGAGCAGCCGACCCGCAACGATCTCTACCAGCAGCAACAGCTGCAGCTGCAGCACCAGCAGCAGCAGCAGCAACAACAACAGCAGCAGCAACAACAACAACAACAGCTGCAGCAGCAGACGCCACCGCGTCGCGTAGTGACTGGCGTGGAGACCCAAGCGACTGTGGTGCTATCTGGTGAACAGCGCGAGGTGGTCTTGGATGGCGAGAATCTGGAGGATCAGCGGCCAACGATGCCGCCGGCGCCGCTGTCGTTGCCAGCAGCAACGGCGACGGCAGCACACGCAGCCAGCGTGGCAGCAGGAGCAGCTGCTGCCGTCGAACTGGACAGCGAGTCACATCAGCAACAACAACAACATCACATAAGCAATGACGAGAACGAGACAAACTCCTCCTCGCTGCCAGCACAACAGCAGCTCCAGCTGCAGCAGCAGCAGCAGCAGCAAACGCCGCTGGAGAAGAAACAGGCGCGCGGCAAACCGCGTCCTGTTGCCTCGCTGGATCTGGAGTCGGAGGATGAGTCCGAGGACGAGTGGCTGCTGAGCGACCGGCATGAGCCGCCGCGCCGCCAGCCGGACGAGCGCAGCATGCGCAGTCTGCGCGGCAGCCGGCGCCACAACAACAGCAACAACAACTATGAGGGCGAAACGGAGGACTCGGTGCGCGGCGGCGTTGCTGCCGGTGGCGTTGGCAGCGCTGCACACGCTGGCCACAACGACAGCCACAGCAGCAGCAAATCGACGCGCGACGTGAAGCGACGCAGTCGCGATGCGGACAACCAGCGACGACATGAACCGGAGCGCACGGGACGCGAGCGAAGCGACAGGGAGCGTGAACGCGAACGGGAACGTGAGCGTGAACGTGAAAGGGAACGTGAGCGAGATCGGGAACGCAATCGCTGGCGACGCGACGACCACCAATACGGACGTTCCACGCGCTACAGCAACAACAACAACAACAGCAACAGCAACTATGATGGCGAGTCGGATGCAGCCGAGCTGGCAGCCGGTCAAGCGGCAGCCAGCGATGGCGGCGGAGGCGGACGCAACAGCAAGGCCGGCCGCCAGAGACGCAGCGGTGCCGCTGACGATGATTACGAGGATTATGAACAGCAATCGGCGCCACGTGGCGGCAGCCATTATCATCGGCCACGTCGCGACAAGCAGCACGCACAGTCGTCGCATCAGCAATCGCACGAAAAGCCGCGCAGCAGCCGGCGCAGTCACGAGGGCAGCGAACGGACGCGTTCCCATCATCCGGACTGGCAGCAGCACTGGGATGCCCGACAATACGAGGGCTATCGCAACAAGAGCTCGCGCAACAGCGATCTGGACAAAGAGCTGCTCAACGGAGGCGGCGCCGGCGTCGCCGGTGGCAGCAGCAGCGGCAAGCGTCGCAACTACGATCAATATGCGAATGCTGCGGCCAGCTACGATCCGTACGGCATGTACGAGCAGATGTCGCGCAATCCGCACGCCTACGCGGACATGTACGCCAAACTGTACGGCCAGATGATAAACTCAATGACGGCGGCCGTTAACGCTGCGGCCGCATCGAAGGCGGTGCCACAATTGCAGGCGCAGGCCCATCAATTGGGCGCACCTGTTGCCGGCGTGGATGAGGCTGCTCTGCTCAGGGAACGCGAAAGGTAAGCCAAAAAATTAAAAAAAAAAAAAACAAAAACAACTGCAACTCCCAAACGCTAACTTTGCAGATTGTGTAGCATTTCTTGAGTTGGTTTATTAAATTAGCAGCTATCAATTAATTTATGGGCACATATCACGTTTCCAGTCACAAAGTCTCTATTAATCTCTTACAAAAAAAACAAAAAAAAAGAATCCCCAATGGAACGAATGGAAATGGAACATATGTAAACTATATATAATATGATTAAACTTGCACCAATTAATATTCGATTAACATATGAAATGAAGTCACAGACTAAAAAGAAGCACTAGGCACATTCGAAGAGTGTGTTTCGTTACATATCGTTCCATTTTGCACCCCTAGTCAAAGAAAATGTTCCAATTCAGCGATCTTTTATTTAAATATACGCGCAGAAAGGCACTTTTACGGTTACTGAATGAAAAAAAGCTTTGGAATTGACATTGCAAATCGTATTTCTCAGGGTTACCTGCTCGGAACTTCATTTCTTCTGCATTTGCGACTGTTTTTAGATTTGTTTCTGCTTCATTCCACCATTCCAGACCAAAACTAGCCTGCAAATTGCAGAAAGAATTCGTTTTATGATTAAAACTATATTTACATATTTAATTTTGACCCATTCGCAAACGTTTTCGATTATGCAACTGTTTCATTCCATCATTCCCCAGACAAAAGTTGATTTTAATTTAAATATTATATCTTGAGATCTGCGAAATAGTCGTAAGTCGCAAATACAAATCATTTTTAAAGTTTTGGAACTCTTGCCTTAAGTTTAAGCTTAATAGAAAATTGTAGATAATTGTGTTTTAATTAATATGCTCACTTCTGCAGAGTTGCTCTTCGGCTTAACCGAAGTAAATGCTCGTTATTCGTTACTTTTACTCGTTGCTTCTACTCGTTAATTTTACTCGTTTATACTTTTTTGTTGTTTGTTATTCCTCACAATTTCTTGGGCATGTTGTCGTAGCTAATTATCCTTACCTCAATTCACCTAACTTACTCGTTGATCTGCCCTAAAGGTCACACGCTCTCGGCTGTAGAGTTGCTCTCTCCCTCTCTCTCTCTCTCTCTCTCTCTCCCACTCTCTCTCTCTCTCTGTCTGTTTTCGTTTAGCGGTTGGCTTACTCGTTATGTTAACTAACATTGAGCTAACAGCGCTGGCTGCCAGCCTAATTTGTAGCTAACCTCAACTTTCCTCTGGTCGTTTTAATTGTCTTAGCGATTAATCAACTTCCCCCAGCGTAATTAATTGTGTGTCGCAACCTAAACCCGAATCCGAATATCATCTATCATACTCCTCGCTCGCCCTGTTTGTCGATTCGCTCGCTGCGCTTTTGTGTAATTCCCCTAATACTACTAGAAACCAGTACAAAAAATTTACTCGATGCTGTTGGGCTATGTTTGCTACTAACAGCAACAACAATAACAACAACAACAAGCAACAATAAACAAATAATGTTTTACCAAAATGTTTCGTTTTTAACAACAACCACAACAACAACTCGAACAACACACAACACACACACACACATATACGAAACGCCGCCATGTGCTTCCTCTTTAGGTACACACACGCATACATAACACAAGCCAATGAATTCCATCGTCGTCGCCAACAACAACAACAACAACAACAACAGCTGAATCTCTACCAGCAAACGGATATGTTGAACTCAACACTGGGCGATGACAACGCCAGCCTCTTGGGCAGCGATACCCACAGCAGCCGCCGGCTCCTGGCTCCGTATGGAGGCATCTCGAGTGCGCGTTCGCTCAGCAATTTGAACTGTGAGGATGCCTCCTCGGCAGGATATACACGTTACTATGCTGGCTCGGAGTGCAACGTTGATATCAGGTGGTCTCTACAAAAAAAAACAAAAACTCACTCATACATAGCTCATCTAAAACCTGAAAGATCTCTTCTTTTCGGCTTGCCGAATTTTTTATACCCTTGCAGTTGTGATATTCAACAATATGTCTAGAGCTTTAATCGTAAATCATAACGATCGAGTGTATGAAAGAAACAATATGTGATAGGAATCTTGGGAAACCTAGAAACAACATTAGGCAAAAAAGTTCAGTTTTCTAATAAAAGTGCCTTCGTAAATTTATATTTTAAGGGAACAGTCAAAATGGTTGAGCTTGGTTAGAAAATTCATGTAAAATTTAAAAGTAATTATAAAAAAAACCCTTGTATTTCCGATGTATGGTCCGATACTTTCCAAAAAGAGAGCGAGAGAGAGAGCCAAGCAGCAGAACTTGACTCGTCTTGTGTTGCCGATCAAGAATGGAATAGCTTTAAGTTTCACACCTCCTGACAATATTTGAATAGCCACTGCAAGGCCCTAAGAATCACAGTCAAAATTCAAAATTCACTTTCCATATATAGGCTCTTCTATCATAAATATGCTCGCAACATGGTGCCAAGTCTCTTGTAAATCCATATATATTTCAACACACACAAACACACACATTTACATCTATATACCATCAAGTGCTATACTCTTGCCCTTTCCCAACTTGAGCTTCAATGACTATCACTTTTTTTCACTGTTCTTTCGCTGTAAGTTGCGCTGCTTAGACATCAACTATGTAAATATATAAAATATATTTCCAAATTTGTACAGAAGTCAAAATAGATCTGCCCCAACTTTTAAATATGTTTTAAGGAGCTGTAAAGACGTTTTAGGCTGTCAGTTGCTTAACAGAATGAAGCTGTACATAAACGCTTACCAAAATGTTAATGTGACGCTGTTAATGTTAACTTTTATCTGCTGCGGTTGTTTTTATGCTTCAAATAGGCGCATATCGTTGATCTAAAGCCTTTTGACTGTAATTAACAGCAATCTTGTTATTGTACATAACATAACAATGTTAGTAACAGCGGGTCATTAACAGCTTACAGCAGTTTAACATACTATGTAAGCAGAACAGCGTGAATGCATTTTTAGCTTAATTTGAAAGTAAAAGCATATGAATACTAT
Organism: Drosophila virilis; assembly: GCF_030788295.1. Taxonomy (NCBI): domain Eukaryota; kingdom Metazoa; phylum Arthropoda; class Insecta; order Diptera; family Drosophilidae; genus Drosophila; species Drosophila virilis. Next base: position 6,316,662 of record NC_091543.1, read on the forward strand.
TTATATTAAATGTTTTTGATGCCCTCGCCTATATATTAACAGAATATATATATCTAGATATATCTCCACTTCAAAGCAATCTAGATGAAACTCTAGTAGCACAGTTCAGTACACAGATTATATATTTTAAATTGGAGTAAGCATACAAAAACTACAATCCATTCTGATGCTCCTGATATAGAATTTAGGCCTCATTAACATTTTTCTTCTCTTTTTGTATAAACAACATGTATATCATGTCTCCGATAGGAAGATTTGATGTGGCTTAGAGCAATTATATAAACAGCAGTTGTGTAAAGTTATAGATTGCAGATCTTTAAGCTTTAAGCTGACCACCTCGACTATAATACCCAACTAGAACATGATAAATGTTATACTACATGAGGAACCTTCAGCTTATTGCGTATAAACAGACTTTGCTACTAACTCAAGGCTTGCAAGCGTTTATCTCCTCTTCGGGGCTAAAACTAATTGAGAATTATAAGCGCTGCAAGGCCAGCTAATCTGCGGCAGGCCGAGAACAATCTTTCTCTAGGAAAGTCACTCTCTTAGATACTGGAGTTGGGTTTATATATGCTTATATATAAATATTCTCTAAATCTACGACATTTTATCTTTTACATAAGTGAGGTTAATTCCGTTTATGGTTTGTGCTTATCATCAAAGCTTTGGTCTATGCTATTCGGCAGTGAGATAAAGAATATTAACTGAAAAACATGCGACTCTGCTTCTAACAGCCAAACCCTGAATATACGCTGTAAAATCTTGGCCCGCCTTGTCCATCAATTTATGCATGCATTTGATTTTCAACAATTATCTATTTGATATTATTTTCTTGATCTTGAATTTGATTTTGATTTCGATTTTGCCTGCGTTGAGAATTCGCAACCATTTGCCAGCTCTTGACTAATCTGTTTCTCTTTCTACTCCACACGCACGCACGAATAGAGCTGCTGCTGCTGCTGTTGGTCTTGGTGCTGTGGCAACAACATTTGCCGGCAATGTGGATGCAACTGCGGCAACAACAGCAACAACGGCTGTGGCACGCCCACCAAGACGTCGCACACCGTTGCTCTACAATCGGCCACATTTGGTGGCCTCATACTCGATGAGTCTGCTGCTGCGCGTCCGTCCCAAGTACGCGGGACGCGGTCGTCTGCGCAACGATGTGGAGGTGTCGGCGCCACGCATTAAGGATGCCACCAGCAGCTTGCTGCGCGCCTATCCTGGTCCGTTGCAGGGTCGCAAACTGCACAAGGACAAGATCATTAGCTTCTGCAAGGAACAGATACGTTTGGGTCCGGCACGCGCCTGCACCGTGCTCTATGCCACACAGAAGAAGCCGCTCGGCAGTGTGGACAAGTATCGTGCCTCGCATACGCTCATGTGGCATCTGCTCATCCTGCTGCTGCGACAGAATGGGGTAAGAGAGAGTCGAACTGTCGAATAGCCAAGCCGAAGCATATATTTTAACTCGTTTTCATTTGCCAAACTCAGGTCATTGCCGATACGGATGTGGGTGATCTGTTGCTGGAGAATCAGCGCGAGTATCCCTATGCACCAGACGCTGAGGCGGATGCCGATTCCGCGGATGCACGTGTGCACACTGGCGAGTCCCTGAACGACTCGGATGCGGATGAGGCGGTGACAGCGGGCGGTGCAGCTGCTGCAGAGACTGAACCAGATGCTGATGCAGATGCGCCCATGTCAGAGCAGGCGGCTACCGATCAGTTTCGCAGCTATGTGCTGCGCGGCAATGTCGAGGAGGCACTGCAATGGGCCACCGATCACAATCTGTGGACGCATGCGTTCTTCCTGGCTCTCTACGAGGATCGTTATGCCCTCACAGATGTGGCGCAAAAGTTTCTCAATCGCGCCATCAAAGCGAACGATCCGCTGCAAACGCTCTATCAAATGAAGAGCTGTCATACGCCTGCCTGCGTCAGTCAGCTGCGCGACGAACAGTGGGGCGACTGGCGCTCCCATCTCTCTATATTGGTGACCAACAAGTCACGCCAGCCGGAATACGATCGCAGCTCTGTTGTTGCACTGGGCGATACTCTCTTTCAACGCGGCGACATCTATGCGGCACACTTTTGCTATCTGGTCGCGCAGGAGGAGTTCGGACGCTATGACAGCGCTGCCACGGAGCTGACCACGTTGACTGGCAATGTGCCCAGGTGAACAGATCAGTTTATTAGCATGTTAGCACTTTGCTTATTCAACTGAGTTTCCTTCCAGATTGATCTTGCTGGGCGCCTCACACTACAAGCCATTCAATGAGTTTGCCAGCAATGAGGCCATCATCATGACGGAAATCTATGAATATGCGCGTTCGCTGTTCGATCACAAGTTCAGCATTGTCAACTTCCAGCATTACAAGTTCCTGCTGGCCACACGCATTCTGGACTATGGCCAACACTTCCGCTGCACCAACTATCTGGAGCAGATAGCCAAGCACATTGAGCTCAAGCCGGACAGTTATGATGGTGATTTTATACAGCGCGTATGTTCTGTCCCTATATAAATAGATGTGTGCATGGTTTATATAACAATATATTTTTGTGTATATGTTGACGGATAGGTTTGCTGTCTGGCGGAACGTTTGCGCTATCACGATCCCATACTGATCAATCGCGTCTCCTTTGCCAGTCCGCCAACCGCCACAAATGGCGGCCAAGCGGCAACGCAAAACGCCACCGAGGAAAAGGAGTGGCTGCGTCAGCTGCGCACGCTGGCCGATCAGGTGAGTTTAGCTGTTGCAGCTGTTGCGTTTCAACAATTGCTAATGCATTTACGCGCGGCGGCAGCCCCTGCAGGATCAACAGTTGCAACAGCAACAGGAACAACAGCAACAACAACAGCAGCAGCAGCAACAGCAACAGAGCGACATTGATCAGCAATTTGTGGATTTGAGCAAGCAAATGCGCGAGCTAAACATGCAATATGAGGATACCATGCAGCGCGAGCAGGAGGCGCAGCAGGAGCAGCTGCAGCAGCAACAGCAATTGCAGCAGCAACAGCAATTGCAGCAGCAGCCGACAGAATACTATGAGCCGCCGCCGCCACAGCCACAAATACAGGCAAGTCATGATCAAACGCTGAGCAGCCATATCTATGCGGCGCCAACAGATTACGTTCCCAATGCGGCACAGCAACAGCAACAGCAGCAGCAGCAGCAACAACAACTGTATGATCCCTCGCAGCAACTGCAGCCGGGCACAGTCTATGGGCACATTGAGCCCGCCAGCGAGGCCTACGGCGCCCAACAACCAGCGACTGGCTACGACTATTGGCCCAGCGGTGGACATCAGACGTATGGCGATGAGGTAGGTGGTGCAAGGGCAACAGCAACAGTTGCAACTGTTGCAGCTGCAGTCGCTCAGGTCGCGTTTAGTTAAAACTTGCTCAGAGGCCACTCTTTGGTTTTATATTTGTAACTCTTGTGTCTTTATTGATTTATATTTGTGTTCGACTTTTGCTATAGTTGTAGTTAAGCATATGATTTATTGTAGTATTATTTTTGTGATCTTTTTGTTATCTTTGTTATGGCTAAAGAGAAGTGACAAATTGCTAAACGCGTTGCATGTAAATTAAGGCAATATGTTGCTAACGTCTAATCTAATCACACACAAACACACGCACACACAAACACACCTGGAATGCAGCTGGCGCAAATGGAGAGCAATGAGCTGATTGCTGATGACAGCAACAACATCAGCAGCAACAGCAACAACATCAGCAGCAACAGCAACAACATCAATCTAAACAAGAACAACAATAATGCCATAACAACATCAGCTGAGGCTGAAGCTGCAGCAGAAGCTGAGCAAGCACAGCAGCAGCAACAACAACAACTGCAGCAAGAGGAACAACAATTGCAGCTGCTAGAGCCAAGTGCGCACAGCAGCAACATGGACAACGGCAACAATCGCTTTAAACACAATGCCTTCAAGCTGCCCGCTGCTAGCAATGGCAAGCAAATTCACTACACAGGCCAAGACAAGGACAAAAGCAAACAATTGCCACGAAAATTGCAATTTGCCAACAGCTACAACAGCGACAACAACAGCAACAACAGCAACAACAGCAGCATTGGCAGCAATATAGAGGAATGTACAGCGACAACAACGGCAACCACAACGAAGGCATTTAATTTGAATGATGTAAGTAGCATTATAGCCATAAATAAACATCATAATGCTACCAGCAACAGCGGCAGCAGCTGCAGTAACCACAGCAACAACAGCAGCAGCAGCAGCAACAGCAGCAGCAGCAGCAACAGCAGCAGCAGCAAAAACAATTATGCAAAATTAACAGCTATCGCTAGTCGCGTGAATAGTTTTAAAAAGTGCAACAATTTAATTAATGCTGTACCCAAAACCCTAACCACGCCCACACGCTTTATACCAGCCAAGCCGGTGTTAGCCAAGCCTGCCGCCAGCCTAGCCACAGCAACAACAACAACAACAGCAACAACAATGGCAACGACAGCCGCAGCAGCAGCAGCAGCAGCGACAGCAGCAACAGCAGCAACAGGCGGTGTTAAGCGCGTCAATTTTGATCTGCCCTCGACAATCGATGAGGTGGCAGAGCAGGAAATCGATAACGATAACGATAACGATAGCGATAACAGCTATAGCCTAGCCTTGGCACGACCCGGCCTGAACAAGTACAGCCGCAGCAGCAGCGGAAGCATCTGCAAGCCGCACATTGTATTCAATGGCACCTATCCCATCGATATGCCGCTGGGCGTAACGCCGCCGGCGCCGCTGGCGTCACATCATCGCAGCAGCTACGATGCCGAGGCGAATGCGGATCGCAGCGAAATGCAGCGCTATCGTTATATGATGCATGATTATGTCATCGATGAGGATGCCGAGGGCGAGGAGCTCGCCGAGGAGGATGACTACGATGACGATGACGACGACGACGACGACGACGAAGATGCCTACGACGATGATGCATATGATGAATACGATGATTATGATTATGTGCTGCAACAGAACAATGATTTTCTCAGCAAATTGGGCATCATCAAGCAGCCGCAACCGCAGCAGCAGCAGCAGCGGCAGCAGCAGCAACAGCCGGCGACAGCGCCGCAAAACGTTTGGTCCATGCAGGAGCTAATCGCCAATCCGGGCATACCGATCAATTATAAGAAAATGTGCACTGAGGTCGAGCAGAGCTTGAGCAAATTTGAAGCGTATTTGGATGCCAAAGGTCAAGCAACAACAACAGCAGCAGCAACAACAACAAGCACAACACCGGGCGTGGTGCGAACATATGATATCGATGCACCCACCGCTGGCAATGGCAATGGCAAAGGCAGCAGCGCCGCCGGCTTGGCTCTTAGCACTAAGAAACAGATTTAGATAATGTCATTAACAGTTGTTATGCCTCACTGATTTCGTTGTGAAAGCACGTGCGCAGCGTTGCCAGACTGCAGCAGCCGCAGCAGCCAAATGAGAGGTGTTGTAAAATGTGCAGCGCACGTCGCTTGTTTCGATTAGAGCAGTGCGGAGGCTGCCTCTATCTCTATCTCGCTTTTATGTACCTGCAATATACAATTGTAAACTAACTGTAAAATGGCACTCTGTGATTTCGTATGCATAATAATTGTGTTTAGGCAATATGCATATATTATATAAAAACAAAACAAAACAAAACAAAACAAAACAAAACAAACTAAAGCAATGCAAAACCAAACATACATATATAATATAAGCTTAAGCTATTTATTTAAATGCAATTGAAGTGCGAGCCAGTTGATATTTGATTTAAGATATGTTTTTGACTGCGCCAGTTAAACCAACAGCTATATATTCTTTTTATGTATTTGCCAACACTGACGACTATCTATCTATTCAAATTTGGATATATGTATATGAATATTTATATATATATATGTATATGTATATGTATATGTATATACTTTATGTATGTGTGTTTTATGCACTTTAACTAATTTCTTTGCTTTTCGTTTGCCAATAACCGAAACTAATCAACTGCCATTTCTCCAAATCCCGCCCCCAAACCGACAATTTGACAATTTTCATGTCTGAAAAACCAAAACCACACGCACTTGAATATAAATACAAAAAACAAACCAAAAACTAAAAATGAAAAATCAAACGCAAAAAAACCAAAAAAAAAAAAAACAACGACAAACATGACCAACAGCAGCAACAAATGCGACCCACCATTTCGATGCCAAAATCAAAGAGTTACGACGACGACGATGGAGCCACCGCAACTGGTGGTGCTGCATCCTCAGCTGGCCATGCAACGTCCGGAAGCGCAGCCGCAACGGCGGGCAAGCAGCAACAGCAACAATCCGGCGCCGGCGGTTTGCCCGGGTAAGCTTAATGCGTTCCCGTTCCCAGAACTGGGCCATAATTAATCTCTTCAATCATTTTTTCGTTTGGTCTTTAGCGCGCCGGGCAATCAGAATGCCGGCTGGTTTGGCGGACTGTGGAACAAGTTTTCGCTGAAGCCGAAAAATCAAATGATATTACCGGATGACAAGAATCCGACAATTGTATGGGATAAGGAGCGCAAATGCTGGACCAATACCGAGGGCAATGCCGATGAAACCGAATCGTTTAAGCCGCCGCCAAAGATGAGCGATATGGGCATGGGTATGCCAGCATCGGCGGCGCCACCAGCACTCAATACATTGGGCACCGTGCCCACGCCAGTTGCCACGCCCAATCTGTTGCCACAGCAAAGTGCGCACGAGCTGCCAAACAATGCCAATAATGTCTACGATAATCAGCTGGAGTACGATTATCCCAGCTATGCGGCACCAACAGCTGCGCAACCAGCAACAGCAGCATCGCCAGCGCCTGGTCTTGGCCCAGCAACAGCAGCAACGGGAGCAACGCCGCCCGGCGGCGCACAACCCAAACTTCAATCGAACATGTTCAAAATTAAACGCAATCGCAGTAGGTTTAAACAATGCTAATGCACTGCAGCATATTAATGAACAACATAATCATGTGTTCAATTGCAGCGCTGAAGAACTCCTATGTTGATGTCTTTAATCCATCGGGCGCGCCCATGAGCTCAGCGCCACAGACTGTGCTGGCGCCCATAATGGCGCCAGTGGCCGTGCCGCAGGGCGGCTTCTTTGTGCCTGGCGCAGTGCCCGCACAACAACAACAACAGCAGCAGCAGCCCCAATAGGAGTAGCGAATGTGCGTGCTTGAAACTCGTTTTACATAAATATATATATACATGTATATAGATATAGTAATGTATTTTTTAATTGCAGCATTTCGAGTAATACGTAAACTTAAAATATAACTACGTGGCGCGCACAACGACCGCAACAATCAACAGCAACAGCAACAACACTTAAGCGAGCGGACAACGACAACGACAACTACAACAATCACAATAACAACAACAACAACCAACAACAACAAGTGCTACTTTCTATTAATTATTGCATGCTGCTGCTGCAAAACATGTTGGGCAGCTCCTCTGCGTGTGTTTCGTTGTTGTTATTATTTTTCGTTATATATATATACATATATATATATATATATATATATATTTGTTTTTTTTTTCTATCTCTGTCTGTTCAAACTGTAATTGTAAATGTGCGCGTTTAGCGAAATTGATAAGAAATTTATGTACGATTAGTAAAATATATGTATATGTAAATTTTTTCTTCTCCTATATAAATGATTAGCCCCGCAGCCCCCTCTATAAACCCTCTCCCCCATTGCGCAACAAACCCAATATGATTAAAGCAACAAGTTTTTAGTTCAACTATGTTTTTTTTTTTTTTTTTTTTTTGTCTATGTTGCATCGTTTTTAGTTGTATATTTCATAAAGACAGGCAATAATATTGTTTTTGATTTAAATTAAATACACACACATATATATATATATATATTATTATTATTTAAAAATCTTCGATTAGTCTGTGAAAAGAAGGCGAAAAGCTGAAAGTGCAAAATTGGCAAATTGAAAAATGGTTTAAGCACCAAAAAAAAAATATATATATATATCTATCTATTTATACACATAGTTAATTAAACAAAAGCAAGAATTTGAAAGCAAAACTAGTTTTTCGTTTCACAAGTGTCGATGTACTACTTTCTATATCTAATCTGTGTTGATTTTTGTTGTGCGTACAATCACAAATATTTACATAAATATTCCATTTAATTTGTAGAGCAAATGTTTCAATGTTTTCTTTGTAATGCATTTCAAAAAAACAAAAACAAAAACAAAAGCAAAACAATGTTAATTTTGTTAGAGTTGTGTCAATGTGTTTATTATTATTATTATTATTAATTTTTTTTTACGCGTTAATTTAATTTTTATTTAGCCTAAAAACATAAACAAAACAAAAAAAAAACTGGTGCAGGCAAAAAACAATAAACTCTCATATAAAACATAACAAAATGAAATACAACATGGATATACATATAATTGAGATATATATATATATATATATATATGTATATATATGTATGTATGTATATTGTGTATTAGCGCACTTATGTATTATGTACAAAAGCAACTAATTGGTATATCGAAATTTAATTGTTAACTAGAGTTGAGCTAATTGCGTTAAATCTATGGCAGGCATTAAAACAAAACAAAAAAAAACAAAAAACAATAACCGAATTGTACACAAATAAAGCATACACAGAGATGATATATGATTATGCCTATACAGATACATATATATATGCGGCGTTGATAATGTGCTCTGTAATTGACGTTTCCCCCACCCCACCCCAGCAGCCCTTTCCTACATCCACCCAACTTCAATGAAACAATAACGAGAGCGTGGTATAATTCTTATCATTTAATTAGTCTGAAAAGAAAAAACCGAATTAAATAAATCAATGCTAAACTAATTTAATTGTTGTGTTTGCAAAGATTTAGCGCAAAATAGTTTCCATAAAAACATAGCATCCAATCTCTAAGATGCATAAGTTCTATCTTAAGTCTCTCTCTCTCTCTCTGTCAAGTCAGTCGAATCTAAATACCAAATCGATTCATTTAGCTTTGAGTATCCGCCTGGCAGATACCCTGAATGCAGAAGACAACGTATCCAAAAAGTGAACCTGATTTCGTGTTATTAACTCGAGATTCGAAACATTCGAACAGACGGACGAACGGACTGGGCTATTGTTGATCAGAAATCTATATATGTCATGGATTCGGAAATGTTTCCTTATGCGTGTAGCTAACATTTGCTCAAATCTTCATCTTAATACAAGTTTTTACCCATGGGGAATGCCTACGACAATTCAATTTTCTATTAATCTTTATAATCTGTTCGGTTGCAAAGTTATATTATTTAAAAGAATTCTTGTCACGAGTTCTCTTACAACTTAACTTAGGTTTAACTATCTATAATATTATTTTGAAGTATTTGCTTAAATGTAATTCGCGGTATTTGCTGGAGACTTCAATTAGGTTGCGCCTCTTCGTCGCTGCTGGAACTGGAGCAGGAGTTGTCGTCTGCGGCGAAACTGCCAGCCAGCCCATAAATATCGTGCAGCTCGGGCTGCTGCGTTGACTTTGCCGCAGCCTTGTTGCGCTTGGCGGCGGGTTTCGCTTCCGGATCCTGTGGCTGTTGGCTGCGCTTGTTGTTGGACTTGGCAGCCTCCACTTCCTCATCTGCAAAGGGGATTAGATTATGGAAAATTTGATGGATGTGGTGGACGGTGCCGCTTACCGCTGTCGATGAGGTCATAGCCCGCGGGCGGACGTGCCTCGTAGCTTATGTAAATGGCAGGAAACTCAACAATTGTCTTGCCCGCAAGATTGGCGCGCAGTGTCTGGTGTGCGGCCAGTCGATAGCAGCGCTGACCGCTGCGCTGCACACCCTCGGCCCGCAACCATAGGCTGAGCTGCCCAATGCCCGCTGTCTGATGATGCTGCAACAGTTTGCGCTGCTCGAGCGCCTCCGCCTGCAACAGATCCAGGTACTTGCTCAGCAGATCGGCCAGTGTACGCTCCTCATCGCAGTGCTTGTCCACAAGACGTGTCACTGAGCTGGCTGTGGCGTGGACAAACAACCATTCGATGTGCCAGTAGATGCGTCGCTGCTTCCAATTCAAATACGTCGTGTTCTCCTTGTGCCGACTGAAGTTGGGCAGCAGCAGCTGCAGGCGTGTGCCTCGCTCCTGGGCCGCCTTGCGCAGCCGATGCTGCGGCAGCGGCAGCTGTCGCTGCTGTTGCGTATAGCGCTTGATCTGATCCTGTTTGCGATCCTCCGTATAGCGTGTGCACTCCTCCAGGAAGCAATAGTCGCTCATGAACTCGCGCTCGGTCATGGCGCTGATGGGCATGAACTTGGTGCGATCCCGTTTGCCATCGCAGTTCAGTTCGCGCTTGTGAATCTGCACGCAGGCCACACAGCAGGTCTTCACCTCGCACTTGGGGCAGGCGTAGCGGGCCGCTTGGCTGGCGCATACCTCGCAATTGCCCAGACGCGACGGCCTGTATCAGAAAATCATATTAATAATAAGTTACTAATTACTTTATATTTAATGCACATGCCTGGCAGCTTGACTGTTCGTTTCAGTCATGCTTGTATTATTGTTGTTTCACACACACACACACACGCACGCACGCACGCACGCGTTCACACACACACATATATATATACATACACTTAACAGCAACAGCTGCCTCTAAATTGTCACATTTTTTTTTTTTTTTTTTTTTCATTTTACTTGGCGCTTTTGTTTTGCCATTCACACACGGACGGACGCAAACGTGCGGCAGTCCCAACGCGGTTGCTCTTTCGGCCACATTCTGTGTACAATTTATACATGTATTTTTATTGTGATTTAACCGGTGGCATCCTTTGGTGACGTCGGCGCCACAGTCCCAATTGTGGACGCCATTGGAAGCGTGTTTCAGTTAACAGCTGCATTTCACATATTTCATTGATATTTATGTTAAATTCGCTGTTAATAGCAAAACTGTAAATATAATAGCGATGCGCGTGTGTGCGCCTGTGTGTGCCTGTGTCTGTGTCTGTGTCTGTGTGTCGTGTGTCGTGTACGTGTACGTGTGTGCGTGAGTGTGTTCAATGCGCAGGCTAATCAGCACATGTGTGTTCATTGTGTAAGCATTGCGAGGTTGCCACCTGCCAATTATTTATCGTGCATTTATCGTAATCGCTTGTATCGTATCGTATCGTATCGTATCGATAACCAAAACGCGCGCGCGTTATATAATTACCGTTATCTGTTTGTGTTGCATGTTCAAATTTGATAAGCGCCTTATATAAGCATGGAAATATGTTTGTCATCGTTGCATGCTCGTTTTATGGTAAAAATTGACAATCTTATCACCTGGTGCCCGCACACGCACTTCCTTTATTTATATTATAAATAACTCAATTCAAATTACCTATTAATGTTTATTATTTTATTTTTATTTTTTTTTGTTTTGTTTTCGTTTTCGTATTTTTCCATCTACAGCGAAAGACCCAGCAGAGCTCGGTGTTCGCCACACTTTTGACTCGAATTCGCGATCGTGCGTTGAAAAGCGATCGGTATAAATATTAATATGCGCAAACAGTTGCGATCAGTATACAAAATCACCACACGCTGCCTAGATGTGCGAAAGGCGTACAGTACCAGACGCATGGACGAGATTAAGGTTGCACTTGCCCTGGGTCCGCCCATGCCCAAGACCCTGAAGCCAAAGGGCGCCTGCAATGGCTGGCCAAACGCGACACGCAACGACGAACGGAGACCATCTTTTGCGGATCTGGTATTCTATCCGGACGGACGTCCAGCTATGCCCAACGACCAGGATGCCAACAGTATTGCACGCGAGAATGCAGACTACAATGTAAGTCATCATCATCATGGGATTGGTGTGGCTCGTCACATTTGTGAATTTAGATCAGGAAACCATAAAAATTGTTGTGCCTAATTTCAGGCAGCGATTGAAACGCTGACCAAGCTACAGGGAAACGGAGACAGCATACGAAACTCCATATCAGACAAGAAGCTAAATTCGTTGGTGCACACGCTCAAGTATCTGGAGCGCAGCGGACTCACATTGGAGGATGTAGAGCAGCTATCGGTGATACATGTGGCCGGCACCAAGGGCAAGGTAAGTACCAATTTTTATAAGTATATTTATAACGAGCGAGCTGCCCGCAAATAACTAATAATTAACACCAATTGGAGCAATTTAATCAATGGCACAAACATAAACAATTGACAATACACGACAACAAATAATTGCGTTATTGCGTAGAACGATTCGTGTTGAGCCCAAAACGAGTTTACTTTCAACCAAAATCGTCTTGATCAAAGAATGTTTGGAAGTACCTAAAAAACTGGTTTGGGTTCAAATGAACACAAATATTTAAATAATATATATATATATTTTTTTTATATTTGCTTTTTTCGGCTTATATTGTAGTTTTTTATGGCGCTCTCTTTTTTTCCAAGCAGTTCTTATTGGAAGTTCATATTGACTTAAAGGAAGTTGAGCAAAACTTTTCATTTAAGCTCATTCTGAACTTTTATCATTCGCATAATATTATAAATATTTTGAGCATTTTATTGATTTCTTTGACCCAGTTAATATCAAGTTTATTACGCCTATTAATTACAATATAGATACACTGAAAGAAAATCTACTTTCTATAGCAAATGTAATTCTTGAGGGGTTAATTATTAATGGGCTTACAAAAAGTTCTTTAGTAATCAATAAAAAAAAAATGCTAGAAAATATTATATATATATGTATATAGATATCTTTTTTTTTATATTTCTTGGCGTTTTTGATGCAATTAGAAATTTTAGAATTCTCCGTATAAAGCTTACCCAACATCGATATCTATCGATAACAAATAAAAAATAAAAATAAAAACTATAAATAACTGGAACTTAGATATGGGAGTAGACCTTCCCTTTGAATAAATCCAAGATATCGATAATATTACAAAATCTGGGCCTATGTCATTTCCAATAAAATGTATAAATAGCTCAGGCAAATTGTAGACTGCGATGCGAACTGCTAACCTGCTCGTTTAACATATCTTAAGTTTATCTTTTTATAGATAACAAAAGATATTGCATAAGATCGAAACGTAATATTGAATAATCGGCATAAATAGCTTGAGCTAATAAAGCTTTCAATTGTGAATCGAACCTACAAACTTTCTAGTTTAGTAATACTTCAATTAGCCTGGTACTCGTACCTCTAATCTTCTCCATTTAATAGATATGGACTATGAAATGTCTGATGTTCAAAACTCTAATCTTGCCCGTTTTTATAGATATATTATATATATAATTTTTGACTAATTTGAAACTCTAAGAATATATGAAACATATATCTATCTATATATTATCAGATTCTTTGCCTTGTATATTAAAAGATCAATGCTTATCTCTTGAAAAGCCTATAAAATTAGCTGAAAATGTCCGAAATTCGAGCCTCTAATCTTTTATATATTTTATCAGATACTTTTCTAGATTCTAGTTTCCAATATTTGAAAATCAACAGAGTTGAAAATGTTCGATATGCGTGCCTCGAATTCTTTTGGTTTAATAGATTTGTTTGTTTACATATTTGTTTATTTATATTGGGCGTATTAGTTGTTGCCAGTTTTGATTGTTTATAGTCGATTTCGCTCAGTGTAGACGCTTTCTGTTTACCTTTGACTCTATCGACTGAATTACTGATAAGTGTAAATTGCATGAAATGTGTGGAAATCTGACTCAGCCTTCGTATCGCTGATTGCGTATTTGTATATATACTCATCTATATATATATATATACATATACATATATATATATATATATATGTGTGTGTGTGTGTGTGCATATCGTTTATATAGGGCTCTACGTGCGCGCTGACCGAATCGATATTGCGGCAATATGGCGCACGGACTGGATTCTTCAGTTCGCCGCATCTGGCAACGACCAATGAGCGCATCCGGATCAATGGGGATCCGCTGCCGAAGGACAAGTTCACCAAGTATTTTTGGCTCGTTTACAATCGGATGCTGGTGCAGCGCGAGCATGAGAAAGATATGCCGGCATTCTTTATGTTCCTGACCATTGTTGGCTTCCATGTGTTTATAGCGGAGCGTGTCGATGTGGTCGTGCTCGAGGTGGGCCTCGGCGGCGAGCTGGACTGTACGAACATATTGCGAAATGTGCGCACCGCGGGCATCACATCGCTGGCATTGGAGCATACGGCCCTGTTGGGCAACACGCTGCGCCAGATTGCCTGGCAGAAGGCGGGCATCATAAAGCCGGGCGCCCATGTCTATACGCACGTAACACAGCCGGAATGCTTGCAGGTGATCTATGAGCGCGCCGCCGAACGCCGGGCCCAGGTCTTTCAGGTGCCCAGCACGGACGCGTATCTACAAAATGCGGACGGCTTGAATGAGTATGTGCGCCTGAATGCCTCGCTGGCCATCCAGTTGACGTACGACTGGCTGCGCCAGACGACGGGTCGACTGCATCGGGATTATCCGATCAATGAGCGGCACATCACCAGCGAGGTGCTGCGCGGCCTGAACGCGGCCAATTGGCCCGGACGCTGCCAGCTGGTCGAGTACGAGAATATGCGCGTCCATTTGGATGGGGCGCACACCGTGGAGAGCATACGGGTCTGCTGCGACTGGTACCAGAAGAGCATCAGGCACAGGTATGTACTAAGACGCATCGCTTGCCATCATTTCAATTTCATTTATTTTCGGTTTTTTTTTTTTTTTTTGGCAGTCGCAATCCAAATATTTTGGTATTCAATCGCACGGGGGATTCGGATCCAAAGGCCATACTGCATGTGCTGCGGCAGGCGTGCACCTTTGATATGGTCTGCTTTGTGCCCAATCTGGCGACCGACAAGCCCAACGATCCCAACCAGGCGAACCTCCACTGCAGCCCCGAGGCGCAGCGACAGCGCGCCCAGAGCATTGCCGCCACCTGGCAGCAGCTATGCGATTCCCAGCAGCAACAGCCGAATCATGGACAAATGTATAATACGGTCTGGGATGCGTTCGTTGCGATCCGTACGCGTTATCCCTATCACATTCAGCTGGATGTGCTGATAACCGGCTCCATACATTTGCTTGGCGCTGTCATAACGGTACTTAACGATTTCCATTTGGAGGCGCCGCCAACGAAAAATGGACACACCTGATGCCCAGTTGGCAATGGGCTCGGTCGATCGCCTGATATGTAATTGGAAACTATATTTATAGAACGCACCCCCTCCCCCCTTGTAAAGTAAGACTAGACATTTAATACATGCCCTAATATATATTTAGATATATGTATATATATATATATATATATATATATATATATGTATATGTGTATATTTTGTAAACATTTAACTGATTCTTTTTAAGCACACGTCACTTCCAAAGCTCACACACGCTGGAAATGCGAGATTCTCGTTTTACAAAAAAACAGAGCTTCTATTGTAGAAATGATTGTATATTGGAAATGTGTCCAACTCCAATTGAGCTATGGTTTCTTAATGGTCTGGCAATTGCGCACTGTGGCAACCCTGTTAGTAACTGTAACTCTAAAATCTTACCTCGCTCTATATTTAATAGTAAATTTAATGTTCCAATTGAGCAATGCTGCCTTTATAGTCTGGCAATTGCGCAATGTGGCAACCCTGTTAGTAACTGTAACTTTTAGACCTAACCCCACTTATTTGTTATATTTAATAGCCTATGCAACATTCTGTATATATAGTAAAATGGTAAAAAATCGCTACTAATGACAATTTAAATATTTCACTTGGAGCTTTTCTAGCAGTATTGGATCTGACGGATAAATGCAGATCTATTTCTCTTAACCTTAAAAAGCAATTAATGATCAGTTCTTTGTCTGCTATGCATTCACTGCTGGACTTCAAACTAAGATCAAAGTAAAAGCAAGTTCTCGATACAATAGAAACAATTATGTTCTCAGATATAAATCGTAAATGATGCACTACATTTGTACTATATAGATGGAAAGTGGGTATAAACATTCCCATTCAAACCAGAAATCTCGCAGCTAAAACTGTGAAAATCAAAAAAAAATCGTAGAAGCGACTTTTTAACAAGTTAATATTAAGTTAACAATAGCTGTTCTATTTTCTACAGCCTCCAGGAACTCACCAACAAACGTGGCTAATACAGCCGTCGGCAAAATCTACGTTTAGGCAGTGCAAACCCGACGAAAAACTAAATTTCTAAACACCGACGGCAACGGCTTTGGCAATGCGGACGTTAATTTCACGGCAGGCAACACTGGCTGAATGCAAGGCTGCCACCTGAGCGCAGGCATCTGGCTGCTGGCTGGCTGCGACAGGGATGTTTGGCAAATGATGCACAGGGCTGTTGCTGCCGTCAGAGCCTGTTGGCCAATCAGCGACCGTTGCGGTTCAGTGTGCGAGCGAGCTGGCGCTAGCTGTGTGCACAGCCGTTGTGCTGTATTGTAAAAACAAAATGGCTAACGCGTAGCGGAAGTAGGACTTGTCGCTGTGTGCGAGCGGGATGGCAGCACTGATGACTGATTAAATCACAGCTAAATGAGATGTTAACATGTGCTCGCTGGCTGTCGGGCTGTCGGGCTGGCGGGCGGGCGGGCGGTTGGGCGGCGACGAACAGTCCGGTGGTTGGGCGGCTGCCATTGCCGACTTTTGGGCGCTGCGACTGCCGGCTGTGCACGCTAAACTGTCCCGTTTACAGCAACAAATCGTGTAATTCACTTTTTTCCTAGTCTCTCTGCGCGCGTGTGTGTGTGTGTGTCTGTGTGTGTGTGTGTGTGTGTGTGTGTGTTTCTGTGCGAGCCTTGCGCTACGCTAAAAGGATTAATAAACGTTCGCATCTCAGTTGTTCATTTGACTTTGCGCTTAACGGTTCAGCTGCCAGCGTTACCAGAAATTAAATTTAACTGAATTTCATAGAACTACACAAATATGCAGTATATTCAATAAGTGGGCCCAGCTCCACCTGCCGACGGAAATAACTGAACGCTTTTAACAATATTTTTTGTGCTGGTTCTTTTTTTTTTATTGTTATTGTTGTTTTTTTTTTTTTTCAATGGTCTATGCCAAGTGCTAGGATCTATCCAAACGCAATGTCAACTGCATTGCTATAAATTTATTTTAACTATTGAAAAGTTGTATTTAGTTTGCGTGTGTGTTAAAAGTGCATAAACCATTAAAATGCAAAGCTCCAAATCGTTTCTAATACGCGATCTACTGGGTGACCTAATCAATCGTCGACAAACGGATTCCGGTAAGCAGCGATTAATTAATTATGTTTTTTCGATTTCCTTAACAGTAACTGAGTGCTTTCTATAGAGATCTCTCTTCTCTCTGCACTTCATAGAAGATTCGTTATAATGGATTGATTTAGGCCAACTGTTAATTTGAATTTTTAGGTTAGGTTAACTTAATGCTTCGCTTTTAGGTTATGTTTGTCGATTTTCTATAAATTTCCCATATCTTTCTAGAGTTGAGTAGGCCAAGATCAATGAATAAATACTTTGTAAAATGGAGTACTTAAGTACTTGTACGTTGCTATAGACGATAAAGATGGCTTTCGATTAGCTCTTATTGGACTGTTTTATGAATTTCGAAAGGTTTTCTATACGACATGTTTATTTTATTTTTTTTTATTTGACTCATTTTTAAGTTATGGAATTTGAAGTATTTTGGTACTTCTGGAAAAAGTATGTTCTTAATAGGGTTCGTCTAATTGGAGTTCTGATTGGATTTTAAGCTTCTAATCGTGCTTTAAAGATTGACCCAGTTTCTGTTCAAAATTGAATGTAACTTTTCAGTTCAAGTCCTAATGGCTCAGCGCTTGGATCTTGAATACTCATGAGTCACACACACACACACACACACACACACACACACACACACACATGTTCAGAGCAATTAGCTACTAAATAGTTGTAATTGTTGAGCTAAACTTTATTTAATGTCATGCATAATTAGAGGACAACCCCAAACACACACACACACACAGACACACATAGACACTTAAAAAGTATAAGTCATACAAATGAGAGAGCACCTGCGGCTATTTGATACCCTGTTCTTGAGATACGCAGGGCATGTTGAATTTGCCGAGGCTCTTTCGCAAGTAGTAGAAATGTTAATTAATATAAATCGAATCTGTGTAGATATAAAAAGCTCTTAAGAAATTAACAGAAAAAAATAACTTATTTTCTATATGATAAGAATTTTTGGATAAAGTTTCTCAAATAATTTTCTGAAAATACCAACTCCAATTGCCTCAAGCAGTGTGACCAGCTGCGGCTTTAAAAAAGGCAGTGTTAGAAAATGTCTAAAAATAATCAAATTCGCAGCAGCAGCAAATTTAACCGTTTCAACCGATGCTGGCCAGTTTTAGCTATAAAATGGCTGAAAATGGGCAACTCAGCTCCCAAGCAGCCAGAAAATAGGCATCTATATGACTTTAGCAAAAATGGATAGCATGTGCATAGCATACTTTTTGAGGCTAGCTAGCTGTAGGGTATCTATTAGTCTTGGCTGTCGTGCCTGTGATTTATTGTTAAGCATTTGCATAGCATTGTTTTGCCTTGTTGTTGTTGTTGTTGTTGTTGTTGTTGTGGTTCATACCGGGGTAAACAATCAAAGTTGTTGTACGTGACAAATTGCTCGAGCGCGAGTTACGAGCAAAACAACAAGAACAACGATAAAAACAGCAAAAATTAAATTATTGCCTCAAGCAGTTCTGGCTTCTGACTGAATGCACACACCCCCTTACGCCCCCCATTTCACAGGCACTCCTCATTCGCCCTCTCAATTTGTTGCTAAAAGTTTTGTTGTCGTTTCTAATTGAGACGAGGTGTGAGATTTAAATGCCCGCGGCCAGTTGTCAGCGGTTTCTCACACACACACACACACACACACACACACACACGCACACATCAAAAGTGTCGCTGGGTGGTTGGGTGGGTGGTGCATGTAAAGTGACGGCTAATTGGCCGCTGCGCTGCAAAAGTAATGCGAGACAATTAAGAAATAAAAGTTCAGTTAAAACGAGCTCAATTTGAGGTTATGTCGAGTGCTTTTTGATCAGCTCTTCCTCTTCTCGCTGCATACCTTACGGCGCCTTATCAAAACTTACGAAAACTAATTGAGGTTAGCTTTGAAGGCAATACTAATCAATACTCATCTTGGTATAAGCCTATGAATCCTATCTTATCCGCCTTAAATGTATTTATTATTTTAAAATTTTTAGTCTGCTTTTGGAAGTTAACTTATCCCCTTCTTCTTAATCTTGGTTAATGTCATTCGATTTTTACTAATCGGCATTATATTCTTCATTTGTCCATTTAAAATTTTACTTATTTCCTAAAATCTACAATTTTCTCGCTTCATTTTAAGAAAACAAGTCATCACAGGGTGATTAAATGGAATCAAGCCTAACCTAACCTTACTTTTTTGAGGCTTGCTTTTGCACATAGTATCATAATGGAAGTACTTTCGGTAACAGTTAGTGCCAGAGACTGAGTGGGACCAAGACAACAGGTTGTTTAATTGACATGCAAGATCCTAACCTAACCTCAACAATCTATGTAAAAGCCAAAAATCTCGTTGAGCTAAGTTAAATCATATGAAATTGAGCCCAACTAATGAGCTAGCTTTTTTAATACCATATAAAAAGTTGAGATGTTTACGCATGTCGTGAGTACTCAATTGCCTTAACCTAACCTAACATATTTTGAGGTTAATGTACAAAAACCTTACCTAACCTCAAAATTCAATGTGAAATGCAAAATGTTTGTATATTTTATCCAATTGAGACCAGCTAATGTGCTATTCTTTTTGTTTGTTGCGTATCAAATGAAAAACACACACTGTCGATTGATTTAACCCAACCTAACCTAACATATTTTGAGGTTAGCTTTTTGATGTACAACAAAACTCCACTAACAAACTGTAGAATAACTAAAATAACATATGCAACATATTCAGCTGAAAGCCAGCTATGGGCAACACTTATGGGTTATTTATAAGTTATTTATAAGTTCGTCTTAGCCTGAAATAATCATTGTGGGTCGAAAGTTAACTGTAAATTGCCGGCACATGCGAGGTTTTACTTTTTTTTTTTTGATTTTTATTCATATCTCACAGTTCAAGTGCCTATTAAATGGCAATTGTGCCGCAAATTGATACGACGTGACTTTTCATCGAAAAATAAAAGAACTCACTTGAGACTCCCCACGGGCGAGTATGTCCACACACACACACACACACACACACACACGCACACACACACATAATTGAATCATCATTCACATGTCGCCGTCTCCTTCAACTGCTGCTGCTTCTTCTACTCCTTCATAAATAGAAGTCAAACCCATTTGGGGTTAAAATACAAAAATAATTTCCGCAGGAAAAATATGATATATATATATATATATATATAAAGCAGATTCCATGCTGGGCGCAGACACACGTGAGCGCCTGTGGGCTGCTCCTCTCGTCCTCTCGTCCCTTTAGCTTTCTTTTTCTTTGGCTTGGTGGTTGTTTTTTTTGTTTTTTTGTATTTTTTTTCTCTCTGTTGCTTCTTTTGCCAAATGCCTTAAATTCCAATAGGAAAGCAGGCATTGAGCGCGCACGTGAATTTAATCAGGCAGCCCCGCAGCGCGTCCAGGATATATATATATATATAAATATATATATATATATATATGGATAAGGATATGCGCGTCGGATATAAATAACATGTTGATTGCATAGCGAGCACAAAAGCCAAATCGCCCGAATCCGTATTCGCATCCACTTGCAGCCCACATGTGTTCGCCGCCTCCCGCTCCAGTTTGTCTTCGTTAATGGACGCGAACCGACGCCCACTTAATGCACGCACCATCCCTGACCTTGTGCTTGGGCTGCTTGTGCTGTGTCTTTGCGGCCCGTGGTCGCCGCTGGATGGTAATGAGTCCGTAGGTTGCCCCAGTGCCTGGCCAAAGTGCCTGCACGCGCGCATCTCTAGCGGCCTCTCAGCGTAGAACGTAGGACGCATTAACGACACGCTGCGTTAAAAGCATGCCATATTCTATTTATAAGACTTCTTGTACTCGTTCGCATTTCTCAAACACATACTCGTTATTCTGCAAACTCTCGTTGGCGTACTGCGCTTTCGTACTCGCCATCTTTTGTAAAACACGTTTGATTTGGCTTTCAGGATTTCTCGTTTACGTTCTCGTTGCTTTTTTCTTACTCGTTATAAGGAGCGAGTGGGCGTACTGTGCCTAACATCCTGCCTTAGCTTGTATTAATCTCACTCGATATTGTACGTCTTGCTTTCTTATACTCGTTAACTTTGACTGGAAATGGCATCACTCGCTTCTATTCGTATTCAAACTCGTTGGCTTTATAGTTCTCGTTGATATGCGAGCGAGAGAAAAAAGACGCTGCCTAATTTATTCTAATTAATATATCAACATCAATCTCTCCTTGTGCTGATTCCATTATGTCATCTCCATAACACTCGCATGTTTATTACTAACGAGAGCGTCGCCCAGCGAGTGACTCGACTTACTCGCTCTCGTTAACGTATGCGAGCAATAAACGAGAGCGTCATTGAGCGAGTGACGCGATCTACCTTTACGGATTCTTATTATCTTACTCGCTCTCGTTAAAATATTTCAACGAGAGCAGAACCTCAAACAGGCTTTTGAAATTTCTGAAATATTTTGATATAATAAGCATATAAATTCGTTATGTTTGTCAAACCAGAAATCGAACTGTCCAACGATGACTCGGACATAGATATTGAGGATCGCTCGACGCCCGATTCGACGGCGAATGGCTGCCAGCAGGAGCTGCTGCTGTCGCACCACTACAACCACAACGAGGAGTCCAGCGTGGAGTCCTGTGGCACAGCCACGCCCGGTCCGGGCGCCGGCCTGAGCGCTGCTGCCGCTGCTGCGGGCATGGCCGCGGGCCTGCTGGCCGCAGCTGCTGCCGGAGGCGCTGGCGGCGGCGGCGGCGGCGGCAACGGCGGCAGTGGAGGCGGCGGCGACAATGGAGGCGGCAATATGGGCAGCGGCAGCTATGCGGAGCACAAGCTGCAGTTGAGCAAGAGCGGACGCAAGCCGCGACGACGACGCACAGCGTTCACGCACGCGCAGCTGGCGTATCTGGAGCGCAAGTTCCGCTGCCAAAAGTATCTGAGCGTGGCGGATCGCAGCGATGTGGCCGAGACGCTCAGTCTATCGGAGACGCAGGTGAAGACCTGGTACCAGAATCGACGGTGAGTAAAGGCACTTGGCCAGGTCCACGTCGCCCCAGCTTTAATGTTCGTCCTTCTCGCTTGCAGCACCAAGTGGAAGCGACAGAATCAGCTGCGCCTGGAGCAGCTGCGGCATCAGGCCACGCTGGAGAAGGACTTTGTGGTGCAGGAGAATGCCGCGGGCGGCGCTCTCGGCTGCTGCCCCAGCGGCCTGTCCAATTCGTTCAGTGCCGCCGCCGCCGCGGCAGCCGCTGCGGCTGGCAATCCGTGCAACTTCTTGACCTCGGCCGCGGCGGCGGCCATTTTCCGCAACGTTGGCTACGTCCACGGCTGCCCCATGTAAAGGCCACGACGCCAGCAGAGCTTCACTCCGCCAATCCAATTCCACGCTTGCCTATGTAAATATGATGAATGCTTTATGTGCAATACGAATCTCTTTTCCAACTCGATGTCTACCCGATGCGCGTAATCGAACTATCGATTAATCGATAGCTGTCTACTCATCTCCCACCTCTAAGCTCCTGATCGAACGCCTGCTCCAATTATAAACCTTAGGCTTAGTCGAATTAACTGTAACCGACACGCACACACACACACACACACACACACACACACACACACACACACACACACACACAACAAATCGTACTCATATGTAACAGAAAATAACAACAATTGTGAACTTTGTGCACTCGAAAAACGATAACTTTTTTTTTGTGAAAATAAACATTGAATTGCATATTTGATAAAGTTCGTTATGGAAAAGTGAAGAGTATTATTAAGGGTTTTCATTTGGTTAAGCGTTTAGTTTAAAGTGCGTATCTGTGCTAACTAACGGGTAAACTAAGTGCAATAGGATTTCGATAGGTTCCTTTCAAATGTTTTAATATAAATTAGAAATTTTTGAGACAAGTTTGGGGCTATTCATGAAGGTTTCTGGAATAGGTTTGGGTTATTTTTAAACTATATATGTGGCTATATAAGTTGTGGATACTAGGGATAACGCTTGATATATATCAAGTTAACATAACAGATTGCCGTTAGTTGTGCAGTCTCTAATAGGAATCCAATTGGACGTGTTGCAGTTTATGTATTTAGACTGGGATTTGAAACGACAACGTAGTTCATTTACCAGCTCATCAATCCAATTGGGATTTAAAGTCTCGAAAAGAAAATATCTATAATTGACTAGCGTCAGGTAGACATGTACCGTTATTCAGCAGAACATTGACAATCTCGTTGCAGTTGCAAGTAAACGTTGCTGCTGCATGCTTAAAAATCAACTTGAGCGAATGATACAAAACGATATCAATTTGTCGCTATATAGTAGTAAATGGTATGCTATGTGCATGCACAAATACATACATATAGGTTGTTATATAAATGTGAGGTTGGGTTGAATGGGCATGGCATGGCAGCCAACCGGAAAACAAGCAACAGCACTGCACGCAATTAAAACGGGCCACAAGCCCCTGCAAAGGCAGCCAGCATATGGGAAAGCGCATGGGCGAGAGCGAGACAGCAATAGTAACAGCAGCAATAGCAACGGCCGGGGAGAGCAGCAGGAGTGGGCGCAGCAGCGACGCAGCGTCGCAGTCAACTTTTGTGGTTAGATTTTCATGCACATTTAGCTCGCGATGATGGGGGCCAAAACACAAAAAGGACGAGAAATGTTTAGCCACAAATTGAATCTGCGGCGAGTCAGTTAACAAACAGCAGCTGCTCCATTGGGTGGGAGAGAGATGCAATGCAATAGGCGACTGTGTACAGCAGCGTATATAGTGGATGGGGGGTGGGGGAGATAGGAGAGGGTAGTCATAGTTCGAGTGGCCGCAACGGAAGCAGCGCAGCGGCAGCAGCACAGAACGCTAATTAAAAAGACACTTGAGCTGGATGCGACGGCGACGGCAACGGCGACAGCGACAGCGACGCTGACGGCTGCAAAGCAAGTTAGAAATAAACTAAAAAAAATAAAATAGTAGATAGAAAGGAGAGGAAAAAAGCCACGTTAACTTTACCGTTGGAGCGCCACAGCATTACAGTTATCCATGAAATTGTCTATGAAATGTGAATGTAATTTAATGAATAAAATGCACACAGACTTCAGACCGGTGCTCTTCCCCCCCCCCCCCCCCCCCTCGCACTCGGGCACCATTCATACAGGTTTGTTTGGCTTGATGAATTTATTTTTGTTTGCGGTTCATTTGCGCAACCATTGAAATTTCAATTGCATTTTTTAATTGGTACATTTTACGTCTGCCATCCTTTGAGTGCAAAAGGAACTGGCAACTGTTTTCAGTGCGCTTCCACTTTGATTTGTATTTATTTAATGAGTTATTAATTGCATTAAGCTTTCAATATTCGCAATTAAATGCAAAAGCTCGTGCAAATAATACACACACACACACACACACACACACACAAAGCAATTCTCAAAGGGCCATAACGGTAATAAAGATGGTCAAAGTCAAAGCATCGCAAACTGAGAAGAAGTGGCGGGCATTCAGTTGGCATTCAATTAATGCAACTTTTGCTTAAAGCCCATCCTTTACGCTGATAGATCACTGTAGTTTTTGTGCAGCACAAAGGCTAAGTGGTACGGCACTTGTGCTCTGGCTGCCAGTCAAGCTGATTGATATGACACGCCAAGGTTCTGATTTGTTTATTTGTTAATGTATTTTAGACGATATCTATATTAGAAACCGTTAGGATATATTGATAACATAACAATATTATTGCGAAAAAGAATAGCAATAATAAATAACCTAAGACCATAAATTAACGCTTGTCAGATCCCTTGCAATATGATTGGCTTAAATGGCTTAGGAAGAGCAGCAGCAGTAAATTAGCTTAGACTAAAAACTTCAAATAAAAATCATTTATTTTTATTTAAAATGTAGAAGCAATAAAACATTTTAACAGATTTAAAGCTAAACAATAAGTCAACAACTTCAGTTGTTTATTGAAGAACTTTTCTAACCTCAAAGAGATTTTGCAGATTAACGATAAAGCAGTTTAACGGTAAATGCAACGCACACACACACACACACACACACATAGAAAACAATTAGCGTTTCACAACGCGGGTGACATCAACGAGGAGGAGGAACAACAACAACAACCACCACCGAGACAAGTGTCAACACGCCCCGCAGCACAAACACAATTCGTAACATTTTTCCAAACGGATAATGACAAACATTTTAATCACAAAATGAAACTGAAACCGAAACCGAAACCGAAACCCACCACCGAACCGCAAAAGGAGTGCACTCCAGGCCAGAGCGGGACAACAACAGAGCCGCACACACACGCACGCACGAATACGCACACACACACACATATACCCTTACTCACCACTCGATGCTGGCCTTAACAGTTAAAAGTCTCAGTCGCAAGTCAAGTGCGTTGCCTCTTTGTTGTTGTTGTTGCTGTGCTGCTTCTTTCCCTTCTTCTTGTTGTTGCGCTCTGTGCTCTGATATGGCATAATCTGTCGCATTTTGTCTGCCGCACAAAGGCCACAAATGAGCTTAACAAACGGTATTTATGAAGCGCAGGAACTTTACACATATTAAAAAAAAAAGAAGTAAAAACTGATGGCATATTATTTGATAATTATATATATCATAGAAAATTTGGTATCTGTTGAGAACCGTAGATGAAATTAGGCCGAAAATTCGATTGCCTTATAGACATTTGCCTTTGGCTTTTCCAATAAATTAACGGGGGAAAAACATTGCTTGACAATTCTTTTAAAAACGCTTTCATTTCAATTGTTTGGATTAAAGTTCGTAACAAGCATTAATTAGCATTTGGAGCTGTTGCAAAAGTAGCTGTCAATCTTGATTATTATACAAACTTTCAAATGTTACCAATTGTATTAGATAATATAGAAAATGTCCGACTTACTTGCATAGCTCAATAACCAGACGATCGCCAGGCTGAACCAAAAGCATACGATCTGACATAGAAAACCGGAACGCAAGTTGGAAATAAGAAAGGACTCATTACTCATAATTAGAGTTTGATTTTGAAATCGAAGAAAATGCAATAGAGTATTTAGTGCGATCCCCATCAATTGCGAACCTCGTGGGCGTTGGCTTGCAACGATCTGTCGAGCCTGAAGTCGAGCTGCGAACGCAAACTTGTTCGATGTTGGCTTCAGACCCGAAACGAGTAGCCGGCCAGTTGATTGTCGTGCATTGCAGGGATCGCAGCTTGATTGCGCTTTGGGGCAGGGTATCGGATAACAGTTAAATGATGGAACCGTAAGTTGCATTTGCATATTGAGCATGTATTCTCGGAACATGAACATGAATTGAGTGCTTTCAAAGCGAGTCGTTTGCCTAATACTGCGTGTAGATGGTAATTGCTAAGCGTAGGGCATAGATCAGTCGTCCAGATCCGAGTAGGTATCGATGGGCGCCTGCCACATCTTCGGCTGCTCCTCCTCTTCGACTAGCTCCGGTATTTCCAGCTTGATGCGATTCAATATGCTCACCATAGCGCTGACCTGGGAGCCAATCTGGACAGCAGCGAAAACGATATCAAATCAAATGCATATATTATTACGGTTATGGAATATAATGGCATTAAATCGAAGGGCCAACCTGTCCGAGCCAGCGACAGTTCATGTGGATCTGATAGAGTATGGTTGTGGCCCAGTTGAGCATGGACTCGAGATCGTTGCGTCGCATCTGAAAGAAATGATCGGGATAGCCGGCCAGCTTGAGGTCATCGTTATTGGTGAGCATCACCAGCTCCATGATGCGATTCATTGTCTCCAGCAGCAGGCCCAGCTCGCTTAGCTGGCTGTTGCCCATTTCGGCCAGGCTGAAGCGGGCCACCGGACCGAGAGCCTGGGCCAGCTCCTTGAACTCGCGATACCGATGCATTGTTATGTCCAGATTCAAGATTTGGCCAATTATTGACCAGAGCATGCAAACGCCAATGGGCAGGCCGCGTGCATTGGCACGCACCAGCCCGAGCGCCAAATGGAGCAAAATAGTGTCCTGGTCCACATCCACCTTGTGCAGCTCGCCCAGCAGATACTCGACATGACCGTGAACCTGTTGATGTTGTTGTTGATGCCACGGATTATCATGTGCAGCCAGCCCCAATGGGCATGCTAAGACCTACGCTCATCGGATCCTTGGTATCCATCAGGCCCAGCACACGGAACAGCAGGCTGCGCATATTCTTCTGCGGCTCCAGCGGACCATGGATGAGAAAGAGCATACAGACGGCCACCAGCAGGGGACGCTGCATATCCTCATCCCAGTTGCGCGCCAATTTGCGCACCGTCTCGAATCCATTTATGATCTGTTCCAGAAATGATCGGAATTAGGCATTAAAGCGGATTGGCCGGGCAATGCTGCTGCCGTTGGCTAACCTGATCCAGATCGTTGGTCATGTGAATGATGAGGCACTTGTGGGCCAGGGGACTGCACTCCACCCAGGCTCGCAGCTGGTCCAGCGAGCAGAACTGACTGCAATTCGCATAGCTCATCTTTTACGAACTGCAAAATGAATGCTTCTCGATTCAATCGAGGATCGAACCCGCCTATTCCAGTTGTTATCGCTTGAACCGGACTCTTTGCTCCTGAAACGATATGCAGACAACAAACAAACAGTTACAGGCATTTTTGTGTGTTAGAGATGGGCGCGATTCGATATTTATCGCTGGCTGCAACGTTTCGTTTCCATTCGTTTCCATTGAATCGCATCGAATTGTTGCCGTGAAACATGTCGCGGCCAGACCTGCGACATTGGAGAGAGCTTATATATTCCTGATCAACATCAAAAGCCGATCCCCAGTTGAGAAACTTGGCAAAGATGCCATTTTAAATTACCTGTGTTTCTCAGATATACATCTTTATGGTAGATGCATTCCTTATCCTAATCTAATTTCATGATGTTTCCAAGAAAATCGAGTCTTATCTCAGCTATGACTTCCTTTAGGAAAACTCCATTCCCATTTAAGGAAAAACTATTTAGTTTCTCCTTCTCGCCTGTAAAATATGATATTCAAGGTTCTGTAACTCTCTAAATATTGTTTCTGATGAAAATTAGCTTCGGTAAAATATATTTTACTTTCAAATATATTCCAAAATTTTAACCATATCAAGTTCGTAGCTAAGAGCAGAACGAAAAATCTGTGATACATAGCAGAAATGGGCAAAAGTTTTCACAGTCTGTCCTGTTCTACTAAGATCTGAGCAACCTTTACCCCATATACAAATACACTCAAAACTTAAAACAATTGAAGAATTAAACAAATGACTTCTTGAAGGTGTAAATAAGTATTCTCAGAGTCAATGCTTAAAAAGATCCTTAATTATTTTGAAATACGCATATTCAAACATCTGGCAACCTCCGCCTAGATATGGAACTTGTTTCGTTTTCGATATGTTATCGATAATTAAGAATTATCGTTGGCCCGATCTTTGCAGCTTAAAGCTTGAATGTGTCATGCGATTTAGTTTGTGACTGGGCCAAGACTAAAAATAAGTCTTAAATGACAGAGCCGACGAGACATAAACAAAGCAAAATGTGCTTGTGTTATGAAATGTGTGTCTATGTTTATGGCAAGTGTAAATAAATAGATGGCATCAAAATTTGTTTATGCCACAAAAGCGTAGAAGGCGACGCGCGGCCCAAAGTGCAGAGCTTGTCGGCTAATTGGCAATTTAAGAAATTTCAAATGAATTCAAATTGAACTTGGCAGTTTTTTTTTTTTTTTATTTATTTTTTTGGCCAGTTCCTGGCCAAATGCTATCCTGCGGTTCGCCTCGGTCTGTCCTTGCCGCAGCTGTATTATTTACAACTTCGTTAGCAAAAGCAAAAATCGCCTGCAGCATTCACATAAAACCGTCGAAACAGTGGCAAACCCAGCAAATCAACGCATAATGATATGAAAATCTGTTGGCTTTTGTGCCCAGACCTACGAATATATGTATAAAAAAAAAAAAAAACCCACCCCTTCTTAACCCCGCACAAAAAGTGGCGAGTGTATGTCAACAATTTGTCCTAAATTAGGCGTAAAATTTACAGATTGCTCGGCTAAACAATAACAACGACCCACCCCATATAAAACATGTGGGCGTGTCCCGTGCCGGGCGTGCTCGACTAGGCAATACCTCTTAATTAACTTGGCTTTTTCTAGTGCTGTCCTTATAAAAATCTCAGCGCTTGGAGGTTCTATCAAGCAGGGTTCCGTCTTTTTATTATTTCCGTGTTCGGGGTAGAAATTCAAAAAGTGAATTACTTTTATACCTAAATAACAAGTACAGAACTGTCGAATCCTTTTAAATTTCGAGTAATGCTAGAGCTTTTAAAAATCGTCGGAGCTATTGCGAGATATTCTTCTACATGTTACATAAGCATGCTCGGAACGTTGATACCCCTTTTTGGCATTGTCAATGAGTACAGGGTATCAAAAAAAGCTAGCTAATAAAAGGGTAGTTGCTACTTATCATCCTCATCAACATCAGCATCATATCGTCGTTATGATTGTCATTTCCCCTCCCGCTCTTCTCCGTTTTACTTTCGGGCCACACTTGACACTCTTCAATTGCACTGGCTGTACCAGGCGGCGGGTGGGGGGTGTGGGGTGTGGGTTCAACCCCTCCGCTAATTTGAGGCTTTTATATGGCATCTAATTGAAGTGAAAATACAGTTGGCATTGATTGCGACTTTGTGGTCCTGTGCAAGGGCGTGTTTCTCTAATGCCAGACTTATGCGAAGCTCTGAGATTGCGATCGGTTGCCTTCTGCTAACTGCCTAAGCTGATTTGCATAATTGGCTCTGCGTTCAGGCTAAACGTGAGAAAGACACGCATAATGCAACCCCGCAGCCCGAATGCAACCCTGTGCACCTTGCGCTCACTTGAATATATCATCATTTGAGATAAAATCAATCTAGATAGCCTAATTTAGTTTTGACCGAGCTGGGGTAGCTCGAAAGATGCCTAGAACAAGTCAAAAGTGGACAGAATTTCGACAGATAAACAGCGCTCTTCGGTAATTGTTTGTTTTTTTTTTTTATGTATGTCAAGCTTATATTATTGACAATTGAATATTTTTAAGGTTAGTTTCTTGTCTAAATTTTGAGTATAAATTTGATATATCTCCAAGAATTTTGTTAAAAGGCATTCAAACCCGATTTGAATGTGTTCAAATCCAATTTGAGGTTAGGTTAGATGCTGGCACTTACACACACACACACACACACACACACACACATGTGTACATTTGTATGTGCGCCTATTTATGTATGTATTTAATAGAAGAAGTTTGTGCGTTCCTTGGCCCCTTGGCTGCCTTTGTTGAATGTGCATAATTAAAATATAAAATGCACAATACGCTGTTGGCCGTTGCTTTCGTCTTTGGGCAAAATTTGTTAATCTTTTCATGCAGCTGCATAATTAAAATCTGAATATGGAAATTCTATGAAAAAATTGCGCCTCCTGCTCGCACGCAAATGGGCCAAATGGCAAATAACAAAAAAAAAAAGGGAACAAGCAAAAAGGCCGAGCTGCAGCAAGGAAAAAAATAGACACACACACACACACACACATAGACATTTGCAGACAGCAACTTAACAGTTGCCGCTGCTCGTTAACAGTCAGCTTTTGGCCTCCCCCGCGCTGCTGCTGTTGCTGTTGTCTCTTTCTTACTCTCGCACATTTGCGCTTTTAGCTGTCGCTGCGCTGTGCGGATGTGTGTGTGTGTGTGCTTGTTTGTGTGGAAGGCAAGTAATTGCAAAATATGAATGCATAATGAGCAGATATTTCCAAGTGTGCAAAGAAACTTCAAGCAGCAACATGGGGGCGGCAACTTTTATGCTAAAATGTGCGAGATGCGCGTGCACTTGCATTTTGCCAGTTACTTGCAAGGACACACACACACACATACATGCATGCACACCCATCTGTATGCATGTACGGGCAAGCATGCAAATGTGCAGCTGGGTGCATATATGCAAATGTATGTGTGTGTGCCTGTGCAACTGCCGCTGCTCTTGTCACCCGGCCCCAAGATACTTAGCAAATCTTCGCCAAGTATCACTAGCACACATTCCACAAACAAACATGGCGGCCATTGAGTGCTTACGAAAATGGTGTGCTGCTCATTAAAACTGCGGCACCATTCGAATTGTAAACAGTGTTAAGTTGGCTGCACAAGCTGCCCATTAACAGCGGCCAACCCAATGTTGAGCAACGCCTATTAAGTGCATACGCACACACACACATGCACACATGCATACATGCATGCATATACAGTACACATGCATAGACATTCCCAGAAATTGTTGCGCCATCCAAACAAATGACAACAAATTGAAGCCTTTTCAAAGCCTTCTGGAAAATGTAATCAACTCTTTTGTCGTAATATCTCTTCTCGCTAATCCGAAAATTGCTGCTTTTCTTCATGCAAGAGCTCAGTTCGAATAGAGAGAACTGATTTGGGCACTACGATAAATGACTTAACTTGGCAACGTTGCCACATTGTGAAAAGGGAATGATATGGCAGCACAGATTTAGGGGAAAATTGTTGAGCTAATTTATATCAATTAACAGGCACCTGGCCATACGCCCGCAGGGCTTCGATATTGAGCAACTGCGTCAGATTGTGGGCCAATCGTGCCTTAAGGATAAAACCCAATTTATCCACACCAGCGACAATGTGCTAGAGGTGAGTGCGTGAGTGCGTCCAGGATATGCCAGCATGAATGATATTTTATGTGAGTCTCTCTCATTTTGTTGGCCAGCTAATTGAGGCCTTTGGCCAGCTGATGTCGCGGGAGGAGATCGAATTTGGCGCCGAGCCGCTGGCCACACTGCACGTGGCCGGCATGATGCTCTATATGCTGCATCACAACGATTTGAGCAGCACCCAGGTGCAGCGCACCTTGTTCCTGCAGCGCTGTTTCGACTACATGGCCTGCACCGAGGAGACGCATGTAGGTGGACCGCGCCGGCGGACGAGCAGTTCAAGCTATATACATACATGAATATCCTTCTCTATGGCAGGTGCATGAGCTGTGCACCCAGATCCTGTCGCTGCTGGATATCAACGACTCGGACATTATGCTCAATATGATTACCTGCTGCCGCAACGCCAGTCCGCTGGGCACCATGGCCCAGATCGTGAGCACCTGCCTCCTCTGGGCAATGCTGGACAAGCTGACCGATCTGGGCTTCGATACATATCGGCTGCGCGCCTATCCCGAACTGATGATGGCCATTGCCATGGTCAATCCGCTGGTCTATTTGCAAAACTATCTGCACTCCCTAAATTTGATTGTGCGCGTGATTGCCGCTCTGCTCGTCGCCGGACCGTATGGCTCCACGGAGAAGCTGCGCAACGAGGTGGGCGTGCCGCAGGATATGCTCGAGTTTCCCAATGCCGATGCTGCCGTGCTCTTTCGCTGGCTCAACACCATTGTGGAGGAGCTGCGCGATGAGCTGCAGCTGCGCGACGGTCATGTCCAGGAGCGCATGATTGTCCTGGAGACATCCTGTGAGCTAATGAAGCTGGTCCATGTGCATCTCGCCGAGTTCTATCAGCGCCTGTATAGCATTGCTGACTTTGAGGATGATGGCTTTGTTTCGGATCATCAGTGCGACAACGATGAGGATTTCGAATGGTTGTTATAATTTTCCACAAAAATTGAGGTTATCTGCACGCCCTTGCAATAAATGAGCATTAATATAATTAATTACCTGTCTGTTGGCAACACCTGGCCACAATTGGCAATATAACACTTGAAAATAATTATTTTGTATTTGATTTTTTATATTATTTCAACTGTACACTTGCGCTCTTTCGGAAAACTTCTTGCATAGTGCTCGAAACGGAAATGTGCCCGAAGAGTTGCCCAATTGTCAAGAATTGCATATTTTACAATACTAGCAAACAAAAAAGTTGTGCATCAAGCAACAAAATTATTGAATAGTTCGATTTATTTATTACGAAAGTTGGCTACAAAAGTGAAAAACAAGCATGCAATTATTTAAGGAACGCAGCAAAATCCATATTTCTTAAAAAAAAATATATTTGCATTAATTTAACTTAATTTACCACAAATAAGGATACATTCGATAATTCTGTTAATGGCAGTTGCCGGAGCTTCTGCTTTTCGCTTCTGCCGTTACTTTCAGTGTTGAGCAACACGCGTTTTACGCTGCGTTTGCAGCTTGAACCGGCGCACATGCGTAACGCCTGCAACAGTTGATGGAACGAAATGGCAAATGGAACGAACACAATTCAAGCAATTTTTATTATTGAAGCTTAAATATTAGGGCTTAACAAAAAACTATTCAAGCAGCGCTTTAAGCATATATCATATATATATATCGATAGGATTGGATAGGAAATGCGTTTGGAATTAATCTCTCGTTGCCCCTGGCAGCTCACTCGTCCAGCACGCTGTCCAGCCACTGCTCCACATCGTTTTTGCTGGCGCTCGGCGTTGCCGGCTGCACCTGCACCGGCGAGGCAATTGGCAGTGTTTGGCCCGTGGCGATGGTGGTCT
Source organism: Drosophila virilis (assembly GCF_030788295.1). Classification (NCBI taxonomy): domain Eukaryota; kingdom Metazoa; phylum Arthropoda; class Insecta; order Diptera; family Drosophilidae; genus Drosophila; species Drosophila virilis. The sequence continues at coordinate 6,350,450 of NC_091543.1, forward strand.
GCGCCAGCTGCGTATCGGTCAGCGCCAGCAGCTCGTCCAGTTCATCGGGCGCATCTGTGGCAGCGCCCGTTGCCGGCGGCAGTTCCTTTATGGATTTGGCAGAGGGCGCACGTGATTTGTTGGCGCTGGCAATGCCATTGGATTCGCGCAGCACACGCTCCTGGTATATGCGCTCGGCGCGCTCAGCTGCTTCGTTCTGGGCAACGATCTGCTGGCGCGTGAACATGCTGGTCGAGTAGTCCATGCGCTTGTAGAACGGTATCGTTTGCAGGCCACAGTTGAGCAGGCCGAGATTAAGCGTAAAGTAGCTGCTGGCCGCCTTGGTGTGCAGCTGGGTCTGGCCTTCGGCTATGTTATTCCATTCCTTTTCGGCGCCAAAGCTGAAATGACCGCCGCCCATGCTGGGAAACTGGGACATCTGCTTGTAGTCGCCGGCCCGCAGCTGGGCGCGCGCGTTCTCATCAATGGGCGTGCCATCGACCAGCTGCTCCACATCGTCCGTGTCCGTTGGCGGCAGCGTGTCGAGCATATCGCGGTTCTTCTGCGGCGCCAGCGAGCGGGTGCCGCTAGACCAGCCCTTGCGTGCGAAGCGCGGCTCATCGCTGGAATCGGCCACATCCACAATGCTGCGTACCGCCGTCGTTTGTGGCGAGCTGGAGGATGTGTTGCCGCCACGCTGCGGTTGCTGTTGTTGTTGTTGCTGCTGTTGCTTGTGGTAGTATTTATGTTGCTTCATATTCTTGCGATTGCTAAATAAATTAAAATTATTCTTAGCTTTGTCTTAGCAGAGCGACTTGCAGCGCTTGCGGTTACGTATTACTTACTCCTTGGATCGATCGTCCTTGCCGTACATTTTGGCCTACTTGTGGTATGTGTGCGCGTGTGTGTTGGGCAATAAAATAAAAATTCAAAAATCGTTTGTTTACGTTTTCAATTTACTGTTGCCTGTGGCAGCGCGCACAGCTGTGCCCGGGGTTCGCCTGTAAGTGCGAGTGAAACGGCTGCTGCGAACAGCTGTTAGCACTGGCCGTTGTCGGCCAACTATCGATATCGACTGTTAACACACATGTAATCGACGTAAACGAATTGGAATTTTACAGCTGTTATTAAACACAGGCTGAAAATTGGCAAAATAATATTATTTCATTATGCAAACAATAGCTGACTACTATTATACAAATTAAAATAAATCACAACGCACTTTATCGTTAAGCTTCAAAATATCCCACCCAACCCATTTTTAATAAATCAAGCTAATATTTAATTAGGTGTTTCAAGTATGCCGCAAGGAAAATACCAAGCAGTGAATTTGCTTGCGCAAAAATCGATAGTTGGTCGCAAAACAGCGTAATCGATAGAATATTAAACATTTCCATTCACAACGGCAACTATTATTATTTTTTTTTTTCATATTTGATTATTTGAAAGGCGACGTAGCAGTCAGATTGCGTTTGGAGCAGATGTTGCGTTTCGTTCAGAGTTTGCGGCTCAGCAACAGTTTGAAAGCGCCGGAACTGTCAGCGGCTGCCGCTGAGATTTATCGGCAATGTTTCGCTGAGCTGGCTTCCACAGCCGGTCTGCTCGAGCGGCACACGTCCAACGGCGAGCGGTCCGCTTTGCTGCACTGCTTCGATGCACAGCCGAGTAATCAATTGGAGAGCATTGCGCCCAGCGCCGATGATGTCTGGATATTTGGCTACGGCTCGCTGGTTTGGAAGGCGGACTTTCCCTATATCGATCGCCGGCGCGGATTTGTTTGCGGCTATAAGCGTCGCTTTTATCAGCACAGCATCGATCATCGCGGCGTGCCGGAGAAACCAGGACGCGTTGTCACCCTGCTGCCGGGCGACATGGCCGCGGACCGTGTCTATGGTGTCGCATATCGCATAGCGGCCACCCAAAAGTCTCAGGTGCTGGATCATCTGGATTACCGCGAGAAGAACGGCTACGAGCGCTGCAATCTGGAGTTTCATGAGTATCCGGCCGCCACAATGCCCATCGAGGTCATTATGTATGTGGCCACGCAGGCAAACGATTCGTATGCGGGCCACGTTTGGCAGGTGCCATGCATTGCCAAGCAGATCTTTACCTCAGCCGGTCCCAGCGGTCCGAATCGCGAGTATTTATTCAATTTGTCCATAGCCATGCGCGAATTGTTCCCAGATGCCGTCGACGAGCATCTCACCGAGCTTGTCGATTGCGTACAGCGCTATATTGAGAGCGAGGAACCGGTCCTGCTGGAGCGGGCACTGAGCGCCGAGATCGCCAGCATATTAAGCGAATGCTTGGCCAAAGATGCGCCCGTGCCGCTGGAAGAGATTGCTCAGCGCTTGGAGGCGTTGCGTGCACGTTGCCAACAGCCTGGTTGGCGTGAAAGGTTGCTTAACCAGGAATTGCAGGGCCAGAGCTCGTGACCGACCGACTGCAATTCCGTGGGACGAGCTCCTTCTGATTTGCTTCTTATTTCTTCAGTATCAATCCTTTAGTGTACATGATTTGTAAAATATTTAAATATACATATACATAGAAAATGGGGGTACAGATTGTTAATCAAATCTTAACTTCTTAATCGATGGGTAAATGGGAAGTGTATTATAAATTTTGTTTTTTGTTTTTTTTTTTTGATAGCACATTATTTACAACCGTAGTAACATCTTTTATTTATGGCGATATATCGATGGCAGCTTATTCGATAGTTCGTTTCGGCAAATTTGAATTCATAAAAGTATTTCGATAACGCGTTTTTAGATTTGATAATTATATTATTTTTACAAATGATGTAAATGTATGTGCGTATGTCGAAAGTGCGGGAATAATTAATTAGGTATTTTGCATAAACAGCAAAGCAAAATATTTAAATAATATTTATCGTGTTGTTTCCATAGCATTTAAATTGGCGCCAAATTAATGAACGATATCTACAATGAGGTGCACATCGGTAAATAGTTATAGCATCTCGAACCAGTGGCGATATTTATAACAATTATTAAGAATTCATCGTCAAGCTGCGGCACAACATTCTGTAATCTTTGCCAAAAGTGAATTATCGTTTTAAGGCTAATTTGATTGCATATAAAAAAATTCGTAACAAATGTAAGACTCACTGCCTTAAAATAGGCCCAGCCCTGGCTCAAACGGTTATTCTTTACCTACTGTGACTTAAATAAATAGCCACCCTTCTCTTAACGATTAATCGATAGCAAATATCGCATTAAATGTGTAACATATCGGAGTCCACGATATATCAACAATTTCAATAGCAAGTGCCATTTTGGCCTACAGGTAATTAATATTATTTAAGTCTTAGAAAATTTGCATAATTGATACAGTTGTAGGTCAAATTTAGCATAATTTGCTTGCGCCGCTAAGTGTAAGTATTAAGGAATTATTACGCCAAGACGTCGCAAAAAAAAAAAACATAACTTTCTCTGTTACACTGGTGCCGGCTACGTCGAGTTTCGTTTAAATTACATATTGAGAAGCACAGATTAAAGATTTAAGATAGTGAAACCGGGAGCAACAGCCGTGGTTAACACTTTTCTTCTATTTTTTTTTTTTTTGTTTCTTGCTTTTGCTTTAATGACTTCCCTTTGCTTTTGGGCTAATTTGGTGCCGGCTCCCTTGGCCGCAAAACGTCTGACGTGTTCCATTTAATTGTCAAAATGTCGGCTTTAAATGACAACTAAAACGGTATTTGAACTTGAATATTATTTATGATTATTTCAGTTAAGACTAGCCAAAGAATTTCTGTGCTGTTATAAAATCAACAAATACACAACACACAACCGGAAGGGAGGATCATCTGTACGCCTGCGGAGCTGTCTGGTGCGCTGAGGGGCAGTAAAAATGCGGTTAACATTATTCGTTTGCCTCATCATCGGGGCCCTGATCAACTATGCTGCTGGCGTTGATCCAACTAATTTCAAGACCTGCGAGCAGAGCAGCTTCTGCAGGTATGTCACAACAGGCCAACTATTGCCAGCTGACCTTTCATTCACACACACGCACACACATACACACACGCACACAGAGTTGGTCTAATACATGCGCATTTGCTTATTAACCCTATATACTCTTGCGTAGGGTATTTGAATTCTGTCAGGAAATGTGTAACGACAAGAACTAAGTTAAATATGCATTTTTATTCTTTATAGTCTAACTCATATTCATATCTTCTACTCGTTACGTAAAAACAAGGGTATTCTTTTGAGCTTTGTCAGTCTTCAAGCGTTATATTTCTGATCACAATCAACAGACGGCCAATCTGTCGGTCTGTCTGCTTCTTCATATATCGTAGCTCTCGTGAATCAGGAGCTAAGTAGACTTGCCTCAGCATTTGTGTATGTGCAAGGGTATTTAATCATCGGCTTTCCGAAGATCGCTCTTTCCTCTTTGCTTGTTTGTAATTCCTTTTCTTCCGCTGCAGACGCTCGCGCAAGGTGCAGAGCTCGGGCAGCAAATATGCGCTCATACGGGGCACACTGAACACGTACACAGATTCGGTGACCGCCGACTTGATCAACAAGGAGAATCATCATCAGTTCACCATGAAGCTGGAGGCTCTAGTCGGCAGCACCTTCCGTTTGCAGATCGATGAGAAGCAGCCTTTGCGTCCGCGCTATCGCGTTGAGCATGCGCTAAAGGGCAAGCCGGAGACAGCACAGATACGTGTGCTGGAATCGGATGAGCTGACTATTACGTCTGGCAGCGCCAAGGCTGTCATACAAGGTGATCCGTTTCGCATTGATTTCTATGAGAACGATGTGCATGTCGTGTCGGTGAATGCCAAGAACTGGCTATACTTCGAGCATCTGCGGCAAAAGGCACAAGCACCGGCCGGCGAGGCAGCCGATGGCGGCGATGGGGCACAGCAGGAGCAGCAGGAACAGAACTCGGATGCCGTACAGTCGCCCAGTGAACCAATTGATGAGCCTGGCACATGGGAGGAGAACTTTAAGTCGCACCACGACACCAAGCCGTACGGACCACAGGCCGTTGCACTCGATTTCTCGTTCCCTGCCGCGGAGATGCTCTTTGGCATACCCGAGCATGCCGATAGCTTTGCGCTCAAGTCTACCTCCGGCACGGATCCCTATCGTCTATACAATTTGGATGTCTTCGAGTATATTGTGGACAGTAAGATGGCGCTTTATGGCTCGGTGCCAGTGCTTTATGGTCATGGGTAGGTTGTGTGCTTGCGTCCAATTCTTTTTTCCCACTGAACACCTTTAATTGCAGTCCTCAACGCACCGCCGGCGTCTACTGGCAGAATGCCGCTGAGACCTGGGTGGATATCTATACGACTGAAACGAATGTGGTCTCTTCGCTGGTTAACTTTGTGTCGGGCTCACGCAAATCGACTCCACCAGCGGCTCATTTCATATCTGAATCGGGCATTGTGGATGCCTTCATAATGCTGGGCCCCAAGCCGATTGATGTATTCAAACAATATGCCGCACTGACCGGCACACATGAGCTGCCGCAGTTGTTCTCGCTGGGCTATCATCAGAGCCGCTGGAATTACAATGATGAGCGTGATGTGACCTCCGTTTCGGCCAAGTTCGATGAGTACAATATGCCAATGGATACCATGTGGCTGGATATTGAGTATACGGATGGCAAACGCTATTTCACATGGGACAAATTCAAGTTCCCCGAACCGCTGACCATGATTAAGAACCTAACCGAACTGGGCCGTCATCTGGTGGTTATCATTGATCCGCACATTAAGCGCGACAATGCCTACTTCTTCCATCAGGATTGCACCGAGAACGGCTATTATGTGAAGACGCGTGAGGGCAATGACTACGAGGGCTGGTGCTGGCCCGGCTCGGCCAGCTATCCGGACTTTTTCAATCCGGTTGTGCGCGACTATTATGCCAGCCAATATCACTTGTCCAAGTTCAAGACTGTCACAGAGGATGTCATGATCTGGAACGATATGAATGAGCCGTCTGTGTTTAATGGTCCCGAAATTACCGCGCCCAAGGATCTGGTGCACTATGGCAATTGGGAACATCGCGATGTGCACAATCTTTACGGCCATATGCATCTAATGGGCACCTTTGCTGGCCTGCAGCAACGTGATCCCAACCAGCGTCCATTCATTTTGAGTCGCGCACATTTTGCGGGCTCGCAGCGTTATTCGGCCATTTGGACTGGCGATAATATGGCCGATTGGACGCATTTGCAACATTCGACCAAGATGTGTCTGACCGAGGCCGTCGCTGGTTTCTCCTTTTGCGGTGCCGATGTCGGCGGCTTCTTTGGTAATCCAGATGCTGAGCTGCTTGAGCGCTGGTATCAAACTGGCGCCTTTTTACCCTTCTTTCGTGCTCACGCTCACATCGATACCAAACGCCGTGAGCCGTGGCTCTTCCCCGAACGCACTCGGCAGATCATTAAAAGCGCTCTGCTCAAGCGCTATAGCTACTTGCCGTTGTGGTATACCAGCTTCTATGAGTTGGAGCAGACTGGCGAGCCAGTGATACGACCCCTGTTGACCCACTATCCGCTGGACAAGGAGGCCTTTGCCATTGATAATCAGCTGCTGGTGCAGCAGCGTCTGCTGGTGCGTCCTGTGATGCAGCAGGGCGTCAGCAAGGTGGATGTTTATTTCCCGGCCATTGACGATAAGAAGAACGGCGACTATTGGTACGATGTGGATACCTATCAGCGGCAGGAGCGCGCCGGCTACGAGAGCATACCAGTCGACGAGAATAAGGTGCGTACTTGCATTCTCCATGCACCTCCAGCTCTGGCCCTGTACCAACCACATGGAACTTAATTTATTTTTCAGATACCCGTTTGGCAGCGTGGCGGCAGCATTGTGCCCAGGAAGGAACGCCAGCGTCGCTCCTCCAAGCTGATGCTCAATGATCCGTATACATTGGTCATTTGCCTGGATCGTCAGGGCAAGGCTGCCGGCACACTTTTCCTGGATGATGAGAAATCCTATGCGTATCGCGATGGCAAACACATCTATGTCAGCTATGAGTTTGCCGACAATCAACTGACCAATCGCTTCATTGGCAAGCCCCAATACAAATCGGAGGCCTGGATTGAGCGCATTATCATTGCCGGCCTGGGCCATGTGCCGACCTCTGCCACGATCACAGTAAATGGCATCAGCCAGCAGCTGGAGGTGGAGCAGCGCAATGGGGCAATTGTTGTACGCAAACCGGCTGTCAAAATGGATGTTGACTTTGCTCTCAAGCTCAACAATTAATTGTGGTATTAACTAAAAGTGTCCTGCACAACAAATTGCTTCAGCCCCGCCAACTAGCAGGATCTGACATTATTCTTAAATATATACATGAATTTTTTTATTCCATGTATGCTTCTAGTTGATAGTTACACGTTTTTTTTTTATGACATCGATTAACTATTCGTAGCTGGGTGCGTCCAGCTGAAAGTAAATTTCAATTCCAATAAATGAATTTAATGCGATTTCCCTAAGGCTTTCAAAACCTTTTTTCTAATCTGTTGAAATTAACTACATTTTTCCTTCCCATCAAATTTACTCAAATTACATTTTTAAATTTATTTCTGCAAATCTTTAAATACATTTAACTTGAAATTTGTAAATATTTGAAAGTGACATATATATATATATATATACCCGGATCCCTACTATTAATTGACATTCAAACAAACTTAAAATCGATGGGTTCAAAAAATTTTTTGACCAAAAAACGACTCGTTTCTATTTTCGACCTTTCTCATAATTATTTTAAATATCTCGGCCAAATAAAGTCAGATTTTGGAATTTTATACTATTTTGGACTCGTAAGGATCAGTACTAACGCTTGGCATCAACAGAATGAAAATCTAAATTTTGACCCAAATCGACAAAATGACAAGGGGTTACATCACGTTTTTTTTTCAAAATCGAAACTTTTTCGATGATTTTTTTAATATCTCGGGTAATAGCTCCGCGCAGAGATATGACGTTCCAAAACGACAACTCCGCGCGGAGATATGACGTTCCAAAACGACATAACTCCGCGTGGAGATATGACGTTCCAAAACGACATAACTCCCGCGATATGACCTTCCATAAAATCATCACGTTGTTTTTCAAAATCGAGGTTTTTGCGATAATCGAAACTTTTTCGATGATTTTTTTTAATATCTCGGGTAATAACTCCGCGCGGAGATATGACGTTCCAAAACGACATAACTCCCGCGATATGACCTTCCATAAAATCATCATATTGTTTTTCAAAATCGAGGTTTTTGCGATAATCGAAACTTTTTCGATGATTTATTTTTATATCTCGGGTAATAACTCCGCGCGGAGATATGACGTTCCAAAACGACATAACTCCGAGCGGAGCTATGACGTTCCAATGCGACATAAATCCGCGCGGAGATATGACGTTCCAAAACGACATAACTCCGCGCAGAGATATGACGTTCCAAAACGACATAACTCCGCGCGGAGATATGACGTTCCAAAACGACTTAACTCCGCGTGGAGATATGACGTTCCAAAACGACATAACTCCGCGCGGAGATATGATGTTCCAAAACGACATAATTCCGCGCGGAAATATGACGTTCCAAAACGACATAACTCCGCGCGGAGATATGACGTTCCAAAACGACATAACTCCGCGCGGAGATATGACGTTCCAAAACGACATAACTCCGCGCGGAGATATGACGTTCCAAAACGACATAACTCCGCGCGGAGATATGACGTTCCAAAACGACATAACTCCGCGCGGAGATATGACGTTCCAAAACGACATAACTCCGCGCGGAGATATGAAGTTCCAAAACGACATAACTCCGCGCGGAGATATGACGTTCCAAAACGACATAACTCCGCGTGGAGATATGACGTTCCAAAACGACATAGCTCCCGTGATATGACCTTCCATAAAATCATCACGTTGTTTTTCAAAATCGAGGTTTTTGCGATAATCGAAACTTTTTCGATGATTTTTTTAATATCTCGGGTAATAACTCCGCGCGGAGATATGACGTTCCAAAACGACATAACTCCGCGTGGAGATATGACGTTCCAAAACGACATAACTCCGCGTGGAGATATGACGTTCCAAAACGACATAACTCCCGCGACATGACCTTCCATAAAATCATCACGTTGTTTTTCAAAATCGAGGTTTTTGCGATAATCGAAACTTTTTCGATAATTTTTTTAATATCTCGGGTAATAGCTCCGCGCGGAGATACGACGTTCCAAAACGACATAGCTACGCGCGGAGATACGACGTTCCAAAACGACATAACTCCGCGCGGAGATATGACGTTCCAAAACGACATAACTCCGCGCGGAGATATGACGTTCCAAAACGACATAACTCCGCGCGGAGATATGACGTTCCAAAACGACATAGCGCCGCGTGGAGATATGATGTTCCAAAACGATATAACACCGCGCGGAAATATGACGTACCAAAACGACATAACTCCCGCGATATGACCTTCCAAAAAATCATCACGTTGTTTTTCGAAATCGAGGTTGTTGCGATAATCGAAACATTTTCGATGATTTTTTTAATATCTCAGGTAATAGCTCCGCGCGGAGATACGACGTTCCAAAACGACATAACTCCGCGCGGAGATATGACGTTCCAAAACGACATAACTCCGCGCGGAGGTATGACGTTCCAAAACGACATAACTCCGCGCGGAGGTATGACGTTCCAAAACGACATAACTCCGCGCGGAGATATGACGTTCCAAAACGACATAACTCCCGCGATATGACCTTCCATAAAATCATCACGTTGTTTTTCAAAATCGAGGTTTTTGCGATAATCGAAACTTTTTCGATGATTTTTTTATTATCTCAGGTAATAGCTCCGCGCGGAGATATGACGTTCCAAAACGATATAACTCCGCGCGGAGATATGACGTTCCAAAACGACATAACTCCGCGTGGAGATATGACGTTCCAAATCGACATAACTGCCGCGATTCGACCTTCCATAAAATCATCACGTTGTTTTTCAAAATCGAGGTTTTTGCGATAATCGAAACTTTTTCGATGATTTTTTTAATATCTTAGGTAATAGCTCCGCGCGGAGATATGACGTTCCAAAACGACATATTTCCGCGTGGAGATATGACGTTCCAAAACGACATAACTCCGCGCGGAAATATGACGTTCGTAAAGGACATAACTCCGCGCGGAGATATGTCGTTCCAAAACGACATAACTCCGCGCAGAGATATGAGGTTCCAAAACGACATAACTCCGCGTGGAGATATGACGTTCCAAAACGACATAACTCCGCGTGGAGATATGACGTTCCAAAACGACATAACTCCCGCGATATGACCTTCCATAAAATCATCACGTTGTTTTTCAAAATCGAGGTTTTTGCGATAATCGAAATTTTTCGATGATTATTTTAATATCTCGGGTAATAGCTCCGCGCGGAGATATGACGTTCCAAAACGACATAACTCCGCGTGGAGATATGACGTTCCAAAACGACATAACTCCCGCGATATGACCTTCCATAAAATCATCACGTTGTTTTTCAAAATCGAGGTTTTTGCGATAATCGAAATTTTTCGATGATTTTTTTAATATCTCGGGTAATAGCTCCGCGCGGAGATATGACGTTCCAAAACGACATAACTCCGCGCGGAGATATGACGTTCCAAAACGACATAACTGCCGCGATATGACCTTCCATAAAATCATCACGTTGTTTTTCAAAATCGAGGTTTTTGCGATAATCGAAACTTTTTCGATGATTTTTTTAATATCTCAGGTAATAGCTCCGCGCGGAGATATGACGTTCCAAAACGACATAACTCTGCGTGGAGATATGACGTTCCAAAACGACATAACTCTGCGTGGAGATATGACGTTCCAAAACGACATAACTCCCGCGATATGACCTTCCATAAAATCATCACGTTGTTTTTCAAAATCGAGGCTGTTGCGATAATCGAAACTTTTTCGATGATTTTTTTAATATCTCGGGTAATAGCTCCGCGCGGAGATATGACGTTCCAAAACGACATAACTCCGCGCGGAGATATGACGTTCCAAAAGGACATAACTCCGCGCGGAGATATGACGTTCCAAAACGACATAACTCCCGCGATATGACCTTCCATAAAATCATCAAGTTGTTTTTCAAAATCGAGGTTTTTGCGATAATCGAAATCGGGTAATAGCTCCGCGCGGAGATATGACGTTCCAAAACGACATAACTCCGCGTGGAGATATGACGTTCCAAAACGACATAACTCCACGTGGAGATATGACGTTCCAAAACGACATAACTCCCGCGATATGACCTTCCATAAAATCATCACGTTGTTTTTCAAAATCGAGGTTTTTGCGATAATCGAAACTTTTTCGATGAGTTTTTTAATATCTCGGGTAATAACTCCGCGCGAAGATATGACGTTCCAAAACGACATAACTCCGCGCGAAGATATGACGTTCCAAAACGACATAACTCCGCGTGGAGATATGACGTTCCAAAACGACATAACTCCCGCGATATGACCTTCCATAAAATCATCACGTTGTTTTTCAAAATCGAGGTTTTTGCGATAATCGAAATTTTTCGATGATTTTTTTAATATCTCGGGTAATAGCTCCGCGCGGAGATATGACGTTCCAAAACGACATAACTCCGCGCAGAGATATGACGTTCCAAAACGACATAACTCCGCGTGGAGATATGACGTTCCAAAACGACATAACACCGCGCGAAGATATGACGTTCCAAAACGACATAACTCCGCGTGGAGATATGACGTTTCAAAACGACATAGCTCCCGCGATATGACCTTCCATAAAATCATTACGTTGTTTTTAAAAATCGAGGTTTTTGCGATAATCGAAACTTTTTCAATTTTTTTTTTAATATCACAGGTAATAGCTCCGCGCGGAGATACGACGTTCCAAAACGACATAACTCCGCGCGGAAATATGACGTTCCAAAAGAACGTAACTCCGCGCGGAGATATGTCGTTCCAAAACGACATAACTCCGCGCAGAGATATGACGTTCCAAAACGACATAACTCCGCGCAGAGATATGACGTTCCAAAACGACATAACTCCGCGTGGAGATATGACGTTCCAAAACGACATAACTCCGCGCGGAAATATGACGTTCCAAAACGACATAACTCCGCGTGGAGATATGACGTTCCAAAACGACATAACTCCGCGTGGAGATATGACGTTCCAAAACGACATAACTCCCGCGATACGACCTTCCATAAAATCATCACGTTGTTTTTCAAAATCGAGGTTTTTGCGATAATCGAAATTTTTCGATGAATTTTTTAATATCTCGGGTAATAGCTCCGCGCGGAGATATGACGTTCCAAAACGACATAACTCCGCGCGGAGATATGACGTTCCTAAACGACATAGCGCCGCGTGGAGATATGACGTTCCAAAACGACATAACACCGGGCGGAAATATGACGTTCCAAGACGACATAACTCCGCGTGGAGATATGACGTTCCAAAACGACATAACTCCGCGTGGCGATATGACGTTCCAAAACGACATAACTCCCGCGATATGACCTTCCATAAAATCATCACGTTGTTTTTCAAAATCGAGGTTTTTCCGATAATCGAAACTTTTTCGATGATTTTTTTAATAACTCAGGTAATAGCTCCGCGCGGAGATATGACTTTCCAAAACGACATAACTCCGCGCGGAGATATGACGTTCCAAAACGACATAACTCCGCGCGGAGATATGACGTTCCAAAACGACATAACTCCGCGTGGAGATATGACGTTCCAAAACGACATAACTCCGCGTGGAGATATGACGTTCCAAAACGACATAACTCCCGCGATATGACCTTCCATAAAATCATCACGTTGTTTTTCAAAATCGGGGTTTTTGCGGTAATCGAAATTTTTCGATGATTTTTTTAATATCTCGGGTAATAGCTCCGCGCGGAGATATGACGTTCCAAAACGACATAACTCCGCGCAGAGATATGACGTTCCAAAACGACATAACTCCACGTGGAGATATGACGTTCCAAAACGACATAACTCCGCGTGGAGATATGACGTTCCAAAACGACATAACACCGCGCGGAGATATGACGTTCCAAAACGACATAACTCCGCGTGGAGATATGACGTTCCAAAACGACATAACTCCCGCGATATGACCTTCCATAAAATCAATACATTGTTTTTCAAAATCGAGGTTTTTGCGATAATCGAAACTTTTTCGATGATTTTTTTAATATCTCAGGTAATAGCTCCGCGCGGAGATACGACGTTCCAAAACGACATAGCTCCGCGCGGAAATATGACGTTCCAAAACGACATAACTTGGCGCGGAGATATGTCGTTCCAAAACGACATAACTCCGCGCAGAGATATGACGTTCCAAAACGACATAACTCCGCGTGGAGATACGACGTTCCAAAACGACATAACTCCGCGTGGAGATATGACGTTCCAAAACGACATAACTCCGCGTGGAGATATGACGTTCCAAAACGACATAACACCGCGCGGAGATATGACGTTCCAAAACGACATAACTCCGCGTGGAGATATGACGTTCCAAAACGACACAACTCCCGCGATATGACCTTCCATAAAATCATTACGTTGTTTTTCAAAATCGAGGTTTTTGCGATAATCGAAACTTTTTCGATGATTTTTTTAATATCTCAGGTAATAGCTCCGCGCGGAGATACGACGTTCCAAAACGACATAGCTCCGCGCGGAAATATGACGTTCCAAAACGACATAACTCCGCGCAGAGATATGACGTTCCAAAACGACATAACTCCGCGTGGAGATATGACGTTCCAAAACGACATAACTCTGCGTGGAGATATGACGTTCCAAAACGACATAACTCCCGCGATATGACCTTCCATAAAATCATCACGTTGTTTTTCAAAATCGAGGTTTTTGCGATAATCGAAATTTTTCGATGATTATTTTAATATCTCGGGTAATAGCTCCGCGCGGAGATATGACGTTCCAAAACGACATAACTCCGCGCGGAGATATGACGTTCCAAAACGACATAACTCCGCGTGGAGATATGACGTTCCAAAACGACATAACTCCCGCGATATGACCTTCCATAAAATCATCACGTTGTTTTTCAAAATCGAGGTTTTTGCGATAATCGAAATTTTTCGATGATTTTTTTAATATCTCGGGCAATAGCTCCGCGTGGAGATATGACGTTCCAAAACGACATAACACCGCGCGGAGATATGACGTTCCAAAACGACATAACTCCGCGCGGAGATATGACGTTCCAAAACGACATAACTCCGCGTGGAGATACGACGTTCCAAAACGACATAAGTCCGCGCGGAGATATGACGTTCCAAAACGACATACTCCGCGCGGAGATATGACGTTCCAAAACGACATAACTCCGCGTGGAGATATGACGTTCCAAAACGACATAACTCCGCGTGGAGATATGACGTTCCAAAACGACATAACTCCGCGTGGAGATATGACGTTCCAAAACGACATAACTCCCGCGATATAACCTTCCATAAAATCATCACGTTGTTTTTCAAAATCGAGGTTTTTGCGATAATCGAAATTTTTCGATGATTATTTTAATATCTCGGGTAATAGCTCCGCGCGGAGATATGACGTTCCAAAACGACATAACTCCGCGCGGAGATATGACGTTCCAAAACGACATAACTCCGCGTGGAGATATGACGTTCCAAAACGACATAACTCCCGCGATATGACCTTCCATAAAATCATCACGTTGTTTTTCAAAATCGAGGTTTTTGCGATAATCGAAATTTTTCGATGATTTTTTTAATATCTCGGGCAATAGCTCCGCGCGGAGATATGACGTTCTAAAACGACATAACTCCGCGTGGAGATATGACGTTCCAAAACGACATAACACCGCGCGGAGATATGACGTTCCAAAACGACATAACTCCGCGTGGAGATATGACGTTCCAAAACGACATAACTCCCGCGATATGACCTTCCATAAAATCATCACGTTGTTTTTCAAAATCGCGGTTTTTGCGATAATCGAAATTTTTCGATGATTATTTTAATATCTCGGGTAATAGCTCCGCGCGGAGATATGACGTTCCAAAACGACATAACTCCGCGCGGAAATATGACGTTCCAAAAGGACATAACTCCGCGCGGAGATATGTCGTTCCAAAACGACATAACTCCGCGCGGAAATATGACGTTCCAAAAGGACATAACTCCGCGCGGAAATATGTCGTTCCAAAACGACATAACTCCGCGCAGAGATATGACGTTCCAAAACGACATAACTCCGCGTGGAGATATGACGTTCCAAAACGACATAACTCCCGCGATATGACCTTCCATAAAATCATTACGTTGTTTTTCAAAATCGAGGTTTTTGCGATAATCGAAACTTTTTCGATGATTTTTTTAATATCTCAGGATATGACGTTCAGGATGACGTTCCAAAACGACATAACTCCGCGCGGAAATATGACGTTCCAAAAGGACATAACTCCGCGCGGAGATATGACGTTCCAAAACGACATACTCCGCGCGGAGATATGACGTTCCAAAACGACATAACTCCGCGTGGAGATATGACGTTCCAAAACGACATAACTCCCGCGATATGACCTTCCATAAAATCATCACGTTGTTTTTCAAAATCGAGGTTTTTGCGATAATCGAAATTTTTCGATGATTATTTTAATATCTCGGGTAATAGCTCCGCGCGGAGATATGACGTTCCAAAACGACATAGCTCCGCGCGGAAATATGACGTTCCAAAACGACATAACTCCGCGTGGAGATATGACGTTCCAAATCGACATAACTCCGCGTGGAGATACGACGTTCCAAAACGACATAAGTCCGCGCGGAGATATGACGTTCAAAAACGACATACTCCGCGCGGAGATATGACGTTCCAAAACGACATAACTCCGCGTGGAGATATGACGTTCCAAAACGACATAACTCCCGCGATATGACCTTCCATAAAATCATCACGTTGTTTTTCAAAATCGCGGTTTTTGCGATAATCGAAATTTTTCGATGATTATTTCAATATCTCGGGTAATAGCTCCGCGCGGAGATATGACGTTCCAAAACGACATAACTCCGCGCAGAGATATGACGTTCCAAATCGACATAACTCCGCGTGGAGATACGACGTTCCAAAACGACATAAGTCCGCGCGGAGATATGACGTTCCAAAACGACATACTCCGCGCGGAGATATGACGTTCCAAAACGACATAACTCCGCGTGGAGATATGACGTTCCAAAACGACATAACTCCCGCGATATGACCTTCCATAAAATCATCACGTTGTTTTTCAAAATCGCGGTTTTTGCGATAATCGAAATTTTTCGATGATTATTTCAATATCTCGGGTAATAGCTCCGCGCGGAGATATGACGTTCCAAAACGACATAACTCCGCGCGGAAATATGACGTTCCAAAGGGAAATAACTCCGCGCGGAGATATGACGTTCCAAAACGACATAACTACGCGTCGAGATATGACGTTCCAAAACGACATAACTCCCGCGATATGACCTTCCATAAAATCATTACGTTGTTTTTCAAAATCGAGGTTTTTGCGATAATCGAAACTTTTTCGATGATTTTTTTAATATCTCAGGTAATAGCTCCGCGCGGAGATATGACGTTCCAAAACGACATAACTCCGCGCGGAAATATGACGTTCCAAAAGGACATAACTCCGCGCGGAGATATGACGTTCCAAAACGACATACTCCGCGCGGAGATATGACGTTCCAAAACGACATAACTCCGCGTGGAGATATGACGTTCCAAAACGACATAACTCCGCGTGGAGATATGACGTTCCAAAACGACATAACTCCCGCGATATGACCTTCCATAAAATCATCACGTTGTTTTTCAAAATCGCGGTTTTTGCGATAATCGAAATTTTTCGATGATTATTTCAATATCTCGGGTAATAGCTCCGCGCGGAGATATGACGTTCCAAAACGACATAACTACGCGCGGAGATATGACGTTCCAAAACGACATAACTCCGCGTCGAGATATGACCTTCCATAAAATCATCACGTTGTTTTTCAAAATCGAGGTTTTTGCGATAATCGAAATTTTTCGATGATTTTTTTAATATCTCGGGTAATAGCTCCGCGCGGAGATATGACGTTCTAAAACGACATAACTCCGCGTGGAGATATGACGTTCCAAAACGACATAACTCCCGCGGTATGACCTTCCATAAAATCATCACGTTGTTTTTCAAAATCGAGGTTTTTGCGATAATCGAAATTTTTCGATGATTATTTTAATATCTCGGGTAATAGCTCCGCGCGGAGATATGACGTTCCAAAACGACATAACTCCGCGCAGAGATATGACGTTCCAAAACGACATAACTCCACGTGGAGATATGACGCTCCAAAAAGACATAACTCCGCGTGGAGATATGACGTTCCAAAACGACATAACACCGCGCGGAGATATGACGTTCCAAAACGACATAACTCCGCGTGGAGATATGACGTTCCAAAACGACATAACTCCCGCGATATGACCTTCCATAAAATCATTACGTTGTTTTTCAAAATCGAGGTTTTTGCGATAATCGAAACTTTTTCGATGATTTTTTTAATATCTCAGGTAATAGCTCCGCGCGGAGATATGACGTTCCAAAACGACATAACTCCGCGCGGAAATATGACGTTCCAAAAGGACATAACTCCGCGCGGAGATATGACGTTCCAAAACGACATACTCCGCGCGGAGATATGACGTTCCAAAACGACATAACTCCGCGTGGAGATATGACGTTCCAAAACGACATAACTCCCGCGATATGACCTTCCATAAAATCATCACGTTGTTTTTCAAAATCGAGGTTTTTGCGATAATCGAAATTTTTCGATGATTATTTTAATATCTCGGGTAATAGCTCCGCGCGGAGATATGACGTTCCAAAACGACATAACACCGCGCGGAGATATGACGTTCCAAAACGACATAACTCCGCGTGGAGATATGACGTTCCAAAACGACATAACTCCCGCGATATGACCTTCCATAAAATCATCACGTTGTTTTTCAAAATCGAGGTTTTTGCGATAATCGAAACTTTTTCGATGATTTTTTTAATATCTCGGGTAATAGCTCATAACTCCGCGTGGAGATATGACGTTCCAAAACGACATAACACCGCGCGGAGATATGACGTTCCAAAACGACATAACTCCGCGTGGAGATATGACGTTCCAAAACGACATAACTCCCGCGATATGACCTTCCATAAAATCATCACGTTGTTTTTCCAAATCGAGGTTTTTGCGATAATCGAAATTTTTCGATGATTTTTTTAATATCTCGGATAATAGCTCCGCGCGGAGATATGACGTTCCAAAACGACATAACTCCATTTTTCGATGATTATTTTAATATCTCGGGTAATAGCTCCGCGCGGAGATATGACGTTCCAAAACGACATAACACCGCGCGGAGATATGACGTTCCAAAACGACATAACTCCGCGTGGAGATATGACGTTCCAAAACGACATAACTCCCGCGATATGACCTTCCATAAAATCATCACGTTGTTTTTCAAAATCGAGGTTTTTGCGATAATCGAAACTTTTTCGATGATTTTTTTAATATCTCAGGTAATAGCTCCGCGCGGAGATATGACGTTCCAAAACGACATAACTCCGCGCGGAGATATGACGTTCCAAAACGACATAACTCCGCGTGGAGATATGACGTTCCAAATCGACATAACTGCCGCGATATGACCTTCCATAAAATCATCACGTTGTTTTTCAAAATCGAGGTTTTAGCGATAATCGAAACTTTTTCGATGATTTTTTTAATATCTCAGGTAATAGCTCCGCGCGGAGATATGACGTTCCAAAACGACATAACTCCGCGCGGAGATATGACGTTCGAAAACGACATAACTCCGCGTGGAGATATGACGTTCCAAAACGACATAACTCCCGCGATATGACCTTCCATAAAATCATCACGTTGTTTTTCAAAATCGAGGTTTTTGCGATAATCGAAACTTTTTCGATGATTTTTTTAATATCTCGGGTAATAGCTCATAACTCCGCGTGGAGATATGACGTTCCAAAACGACATAACACCGCGCGGAGATATGACGTTCCAAAACGACATAACTCCGCGTGGAGATATGACGTTCCAAAACGACATAACTCCCGCGATATGACCTTCCATAAAACCATCACGTTGTTTTTCAAAATCGAGGTTTTTGCGATAATCGAAATTTTTCGATGATTTTTTTAATATCTCGGATAATAGCTCCGCGCGGAGATATGACGTTCCAAAACGACATAACTCCGCGCGGAGATATGACGTTCCAAAACGACATAACTCCGCGTGGAGATATGACGTTCCAAATCGACATAACTGCCGCGATATGACCTTCCATAAAATCATCACGTTGTTTTTCAAAATCGAGGTTTTAGCGATAATCGAAACTTTTTCGATGATTTTTTTAATATCTCAGATAATAGCTCCGCGCGGAGATATGACGTTCCAAAAGGACATTACTCCGCGCGGAGATATGACGTTCCAAAAGGACATAACTGCGCGCGGAGATATGACGTTCCAAAACGACATAACTCCGCGTGGAGATATGACGTTCCAAAACGACATAACTCCCGCGATATGACCTTCCATAAAATCATCACGTTGTTTTTCAAAATCGAGCTTTTTGCGATAATCGAAATTTTTCGATGATTTTTTTAATATCTCGGATAATAGCTCCGCGCGGAGATATGACGTTCCAAAACGACATAACTCCGCGTGGAGATATGACGTTTCAAAACGACATAACTCCCGCGATATGACCTTCCATAAAATCATCACGTTGTTTTTCAAAATCGAGGTTTTTGCGATAATCGAAATTTTTCGATGATTATTTTAATATCTCGGGTAATAGCTCCGCGCGGAGATATGACGTTCCAAAACGACATAACTCCGCGCGGAGATATGACGTTCCAAAACGACATAGCTCCGCGTGGAGATATGACGTTCCAAAACGACATAACTCCCGCGATATGACCTTCCATAAAATCATCACGTTGTTTTTCAAAATCGAGGTTTTTGCGATAATCGAAATTTTTCGATGATTTTTTTAATATCTCGGGTAATAGCTCCGCGCGGAGATATGACGTTCCAAAACGACATAACTCCGCGCGGAGATATGACGTTCCAAAACGACATATCTCCGCGTGGAGATATGACGTTCCAAAACGACATATCTCCGCGTGGAGATATGACGTTCCAAAACGACATAACTCCCGCGATATGACCTTCCATAAAATCATCACGTTGTTTTTCAAAATCGAGGTTTTTGCGATAATCGAAACTTTTTCGATGTTTTTTTTAATATCACGGGTAATAGCTCATAACTCCGCGTGGAGATATGACGTTCCAAAACGACATAACTCCCGCGATATGACCTTCCATAAAATCATCACGTTGTTTTTCAAAATCGAGGTTTTTGCGATAATCGAAACTTTTTCGATGATTTTTTTAATATCTCAGGTAATAGCTCCGCGTGGAGATATGACGTTCCAAAACGACATAACTCCGCGCGGAGATATGACGTTCCAAAACGACAAAACTCCGCGTGGAGATATGACTTCCAAATCGACATAACTGCCGCGATATGACCTTCCATAAAATCATCACGTTGTTTTTTAAAATCGAGGTTTTAGCGATATCGAAACTTTTTCGATGATTTTTTTAATATCTCAGGTAATAGCTCCGCGCGGAGATATGACGTTCCAAAAGGA
Organism: Drosophila virilis; assembly: GCF_030788295.1. Lineage (NCBI taxonomy): Eukaryota > Metazoa > Arthropoda > Insecta > Diptera > Drosophilidae > Drosophila > Drosophila virilis. The sequence continues at coordinate 6,371,257 of NC_091543.1, forward strand.
CATAACTCCGCGCGGAGATATGACGTTCCAAAAGGACATAACTCCGCGCGGAGATATGACGTTCCAAAACGACATAACTCCGCGTGGAGATATGACGTTCCAAAACGACATAACTCCCGCGATATGACCTTCCATAAAATCATCACGTTGTTTTTCAAAATCGAGGTTTTTGCGATAATCGAAATTTTTCGATGATTTTTTTAATATCTCGGCTAATAGCTCCGCGCGGAGACATGACATTCCAAACGACATAACACCGCGCGGAGATATGACGTTCCAAAATGACATAACTCCGCGTGGAGATATGACGTTCCAAAACGACATAACTCCCGCGATATGACCTTCCATAAAATCATCACGTTGTTTTTCAAAATCGCGGTTTTTGCGATAATCGAAATTTTTCGATGATTTTATTAATATCTCGGGTAATAGCTCCGCGCGGAGATATGACGTTCGAAAACGACATAACTCCGCGTGGAGATATGACGTTCCAAAACGACATAGCTCCCGCGATATGACCTTCCATAAAATCATCACGTTGTTTTTCAAAATCGAGGTTTTTGCGATAATCGAAATTTTTCGATGATTTTTTTAATATCTCGGGTAATAGCTCCGCGCGGAGATATGACGTTCCAAAACGACATAACTCCCCGCGGAGATATGACGTTCCAAAACGACATAAATCCGCGTGGAGATATGATGTTCCAAAACGACATAACTCCGCGTGGAGATATGACGTTCCAAAACGACATAACTCCGCGTGGAGATATGACGTTCCAAAACGACATAACACCGCGCGGAGATATGACGTTCCAAAACGACATAACTCCGCGTGGAGATATGACGTTCCAAAACGACATAACTCCCGCGATATGACCTTCCATAAAATCATCACGTTGTTTTTCAAAATCGAGGTTTTTGCGATAATCGAAATTTTTCGATGATTTTTTTAATATCTCGGATAATAGCTCCGCGCGGAGATATGACGTTCCAAAACGACATAACTCCGCGCGGAGGTATGACGTTCCAAAACGACATAACTCCGCGTGGAGATATGACGTTCCAAAACGACATAACTCCCGCGATATGACCTTCCATAAAATCATCACGTTGTTTTTCAAAATCGAGATATGACGATCCAAAACGACATAACTCCGCGCGGAGATATGACGTTCCAAAACGACATAACTCCGCGTGGAGATATGACGTTCCAAATCGACATAACTGCCGCGATATGACCTTCCATAAAATCATCACGTTGTTTTTCAAAATCGAGGTTTTAGCGATAATCGAAACTTTTTCGATGATTTTTTTAATATCTCAGGAAATAGCTCCGCGCTGAGATATGACGTTCCAAAAGGACATAACTCCGCGCGGAGATATGACGTTCCAAAAGGACATAACTCCGCGCGGAGATATGACGTTCCAAAACGACATAACTCCGCGTGGAGATATGACGTTCCAAAACGACATAGCTCCGCGCGGAGATATGACGTTCGAAAACGACATAACTCCGCGTGGAGATATGACGTTCCAAAACGACATAACTCCCGCGATATGACCTTCCATAAAATCATCACGTTGCTTTTCAAAATCGAGGTTTTTGCGATAATCGAAACTTTTTCGATGATTTTTTTAATATCTCGGGTAATAGCTCATAACTCCGCGTGGAGATATGACGTTCCAAAACGACATAACACCGCGCGGAGATATGACGTTCGAAAACGACATAACTCCGCGTGGAGATATGACGTTCCAAAACGACATAACTCCCGCGATATGACCTTCCATAAAATCATCACGTTGTTTTTCAAAATCGAGGTTTTTGCGATAATCGAAACTTTTTCGATGATTTTTTTAATATCTCAGGAAATAGCTCCGCGCGGAGATATGACGTTCCAAAAGGACATAACTCCGCGCGGAGATATGACGTTCCAAAAGGACATAACTCCGCGCGGAGATATGACGTTCCAAAACGACATAACTCCGCGTGGAGATATGACGTTCCAAAACGACATAGCTCCGCGCGGAGATATGACGTTCGAAAACGACATAACTCCGCGTGGAGATATGACGTTCCAAAACGACATAACTCCCGCGATATGACCTTCCATAAAATCATCACGTTGTTTTTCAAAATCGAGGTTTTTGCGATAATCGAAACTTTTTCGATGATTTTTTTAATATCTCGGGTAATAGCTCATAACTCCGCGTGGAGATATGACGTTCCAAAACGACATAACACCGCGCGGAGATATGACGTTCCAACACGACATAACTCCGCGTGGAGATATGACGTTCCAAAACGACATAACTCCCGCGATATGACCTTCCATAAAATCATCACGTTGTTTTTCAAAATCGAGGTTTTTGCGATAATCGAAACTTTTTCGATGATTTTTTTAATATTTCAGGTAATAGCTCCGCGCGGAGATATGACGTTCCAAAACGACATAACTCCGCGCGGAGATATGACGTTCCAAAACGACATAGCTCCGCGTGGAGATATGACGTTCCAAATCGACATAACTGCCGCGATATGACCTTCCATAAAATCATCACGTTGTTTTTCAAAATCGAGGTTTTAGCGATAATCGAAACTTTTTCGATGATTTTTTTAATATCTCAGGTAATAGCTCCGCGCGGAGATATGACGTTCCAAAAGGACATAACTCCGCGCGGAGATATGACGTTCCAAAAGGACATAACTCCGCGCGGAGATATGACGTTCCAAAACGACATAACTCCACGTGGAGATATGACGTTCCAAAACGACATAGCTCCGCGCGGAGATATGACGTTCGAAAACGACATAACTCCGCATGGAGATATGATGTTCCAAAACGACATAACTCCCGCGATATGACCTTCCATAAAATCATCACGTTGTTTTTCAAAATCGAGGTTTTTGCGATAATCGAAACTTTTTCGATGATTTTTTTAATATCTCAGGTAATAGCTCCGCGCGGAGATACGACGTTCCAAAAGGACATAACTCCGCGCGGAGATATGACGTTCCAAAAGGACATAACTCCGCGCGGAGATATGACGTTCCAAAACGACATAACTCCACGTGGAGATATGACGTTCCAAAACGACATAGCTCCGCGCGGAGATATGACGTTCGAAAACGACATAACTCCGCGTGGAGATATGATGTTCCAAAACGACATAACTCCCGCGATATGACCTTCCATAAAATCATCACGTTGTTTTTCAAAATCGAGGTTTTTGCGATAATCGAAACTTTTTCGATGATTTTTTTAATATCTCAGGTAATAGCTCCGCGCGGAGATATGACGTTCCAAAACGACATAACTCCGCGCGGAGATATGACGTTCCAAAACGACATAACTCCCGCGATATGACCTTCCATAAAATCATCACGTTGTTTTTCAAAATCGAGGTTTTTGCGATAATCGAAACTTTTTCGATGATTTTTTTAATATCTCGGGTAATAGCTCATAGCTCCGCGTGGAGATATGACGTTCCAAAACGACATAACACCGCGCGGAGATATGACATTCCAAAACGACATAACTCCCGCGATATGACCTTCCATAAAATCATCACGTTGTTTTTAAAAATCGAGGTTTTTGCGATAATCGAAATTTTGCGATGATTTTTTTAATATCTCGGGTAATAGCTCCGCGCGGAGATATGACGTTCCAAACGACACAACACCGCGCGGAGATATGACGTTCCAAAACGACATAACTCCGCGTGGAGATATGACGTTCCAAATCGACATAACTGCCGCGATATGACCTTCCATAAAATCATCCCGTTGTTTTTCAAAATCGAGGTTTTAGCGATAATCGAAACTTTTTCGATGATTTTTTTAATATCTCGGGTAATAGCTCCGCGCGGAGATATGACGTTCCAAAAGGACATAACTCCGCGCGGAGATATGACGTTCCAAAAGGACATAACTCCGCGCGGAGATATGACGTTCCAAAAGGACATAACTCCGCGCGGAGATATGACGTTCCAAAACGACATAACTCCGCGCGGAGATATGACGTTCCAAAACGACATAACTCCGCGCGGAGATATGACGTTCCAAAACGACATAGCTCCCGCGATATGACCTTCCATAAAATCATCACGTTGTTTTTCAAAATCGAGGTTTTTGCGATAATCGAATTATGTATTTATCGTATTTATGTATGTATTCATGAGTGTATTCATGAGTGTATGTATGTATATATATATATATATATATATATATATATATATATATATATATATATATATATATATATATATATATATATATATATATGTATAGCAGTATTTATGTATGTATTTATGAGTGTATGTATGGATGTATGTATGTATGTATGTATGTATGTATGTATGTATGTATGTATGTATGCATGTATGCATGCATGTAAGTATGTATGCATGTGTGCATGCACGCATGTATGTATTCATGTACGCATGTAAGCATGCATACACGCATGCAGATATGCATGCATGCAGTTATGCATTCAGGTATGCATGTATACATATACGTAGAATGCCTGTATGTAAGTATGTTTGTATGGATATGAGAATGAATGCAATCAAGTTTCCGGTGCCCAGCAAGATTTAAAACAAATGCAATTTGAATATTATATAATTTTTTTTTTCATTTTGGTAAATTACAATAAGGCACGTACGCTGCTGTAGGTAAATACCAGTCGAAATATAATTTGTTGGAACAAAATGGGAAAATAGGAACTTGGGAGAAATTTTGAATTTTTTTTTTTGGTTGTATTTATCGCCCGTCATGAAGGCGAATTCTTGAGAACCTGCTCGCTGAACTAATATCTAACGCCAATAAATGTTTAGAGGAACTATTTTGGGGAGTTGCAGGCAACTTCACGCTTGAAGAACTAATCCAAGCAGTACACCAAATGCATCAAGAACTATAAAAATATATATACACACATGTAAACCATCGGGCGAGTGCTTTTGCATTAAATGCTCGTCCAGCCGCAGGTTCAGGCAAAGCTCACCCACCGCATCAGGGCGCTCTTGACATTCGTCCAGAATCTCCGGCGACAGCCCTGCAAACACATATCCAGTTGAGCATCAATTTTATGGATTGTTACTGCACCTACCTCTTGTGTGCGTGCCTGGCCAGCCTCTGTCTTGGTCTTCTGCTCGTCTTCCTCCGTTGACGACATTTCGGTTTCCAAATCGCTCAGATCGCCATCGGCATCCTCGGCGGAGTCGGCGACCGGCGTTGCCTGGCTGTCCACGGCGTTAAGTGCGCCCAATGTGGCTGCAGTTCGTCCAACGAGCTCGGCATCCGTCAAGCCTGGAGTGGCTCCAACGATTGTAATGACGTCAAGGATTTCTATGTATTGAACGACTCTAGTACCTGTTGCGGCTCCCCTGACCAGCTGACTGCCTGGAACGTCCATCTCGGCTGCTTGGTGTTCCGCCTCCGGCATTGAATCGTAATCCGTTCCGGCAGCCTGGGCTAGCTGCACCTCAACAATCTGACCCATATCGATCAGCGGGCCGATATCGACCTGCTGGCCCACATTGACGACTCGAAAATCGCAGAGATTGCCCATCTCACCCAGCTGTGTGCGGAGCTCAGCGATTCGCCCCGAGCGCCGTGGTTGACCCAATTTGGCGGCACCTCTGGCAGCCGACGCGGCTTGCCTGGCCTTGAGGCTGCGGCTGGCCCGGCTCGGCCGACTGGGTCGACTGGTCCCCGCCTCGCACAGTATATCCTCCAGATTGTCGGTGTACGTGATCAGGGATTTCACCTGTTTTGCCGTAATTGTGTTGGCGTTCGGCTTCTTGACGCCCCGCATCGGATTACGTCGCTCTGCAGATGTCAAGACTAGACCGCTGCGCAGCTTCATGTTGTTGTTGGAAGCGTATTTGTTTTTTTTTTTTTGTTTTAGTCAAACAAAAAAAAAATATATATATATGTTTATAAAATTGTATGTCTTACTGGAGAGAGGGATTTGTTGTATTTGTTTATTGTACGAGTTGTTTTGGGCGAATGAGCTCCGATTTTCTCTGCTTCTACTGCCTGAAATTGTTTCCTCTCTCATGTGAACTACGTTCCGAAAGTTTTTACTTTCTTGGGTCAGCCTTGAAACAAAATGGGAATCCAGTTAAAAATACAATCAAACGATATCCACAAACGATATACAATTTACAGAATCTATTGTTTTCGACTTCCTTAAGAATAATAACCTTCAGAGACTTGCATAGAACAAGTTTTATCTCGGAGAGGGGTATGCCCGCTATTGTCCCATATAGATATAGGTCGAAATTTCCCATAACTCTCATTACTCAATTTTAAGCTCTTTGTTCATGGTTTGGCCTCTAGATCTTTTAAGCATCTAAATCTAGCAATATTATACTTGGTCAGAATAAATAAATAAAAAATTTCCCACCCCCATAAAAACTTATCCGGTTTTCATAAGGTCCCCCTTTTTGTTCATGATTGGTCTTCTAAATAGATTTTCATCTAAGTCGGTCATTATTATTATTTCCGAAATTCATGTGAATATCCTTTATAGGTCAAAATTTCCCACAATACGTGTTTCAGCGATTTGAAAAACTTTCGCCCGCCTCGGTTTCAAACTCATTTTCAAAGATCTTTGAGCGAATTTATTTTATACATGCCACGGACAAGGCTGGGATATACCCGCTAGTAAAATATTTCTAAATATCTGATTGAGAAACAGAACGAGAAAAAACTCTTATACAAAGGCCTTTCGATTGGGTATACACCCACGGCTATGTGCTATATGGGCGCGCTGAAAATTCGATAACGATCGGACTCCAAGCTCCGAGCGCTTTTTTTCCGTGTATTAAGTAAGGTTCGAATGCTCGTACAGGGTATCCAGCGGTCGGCAGGCCTTTACTACTTCGCGGTCAAGTGACCGACTGATGAGTCGAGCATGGAATATGTTTTTGGAATATGGACTTTGATAGCAACTGCCACAAGCTATCAATTTGTGGACTTTCATTAAAATAATTACAATTCAAGTGCGGTTAGGCGGACGCAGAAACTAATTCATTAGCGGGCAGCCCGAACCCCCCAAAAAGCCGAAGATGAATCAAAAATAAAAACTGAAAGCAAAATTTATTGCGCGCTGAAAATCAAATGGAAAACGCGAGCCTCAGCGTTGATTGTCCTTGATGAATGATGGGCTGACGAGCTGATGGACTGCCTGATTGACGCAATGACAAACTGACAAACAAAATGAATGACGAACTGAATGACGGACTGCTAATGGTGGTGGCTGAAAGCAGCAAAAGCATTTAGCAAAAAGGCAAAAAACAAAGTTTAAAAAAAAAAAAAAAGAAAATAATAATAATGTAAAAATGGAAGCGACACAGGCGACGGGCGGCACATTGCAATTTATATGCAAACAAACAAATAAGCCCGACAAAGCAACAACAAACCAACCACCCATCGAACCACCCAACCACCCAAACCTAACCAAAGCCCCATCCCCCTCAGGCACAGCCCATTGCGAGTGCCAGTGCTGGCCAGCTTTAGCTCTAAAAACGGCCAAAAACGGCTGGAAAAATTTATGTTTTGGCTATAATAGCCTTTTATTTTTGAAACTATTCACTTTCTCAACGAATTTAGTAATAGGAATATTAAGAACTGCTTTGGTCGCAAAAATATATTCTTTTCACAGTTTCAGAATAGAAAATTTCGGGATAAGCTTCCACATAAGAATAGGAATATAGGGAACTGTTTTGATATATTTTAAAATTATTCGCTTCTCAGCTAAATTGAAAATTGGGAAAATTCGTCTACATTTTTTGACTCTATGCGAAATTTGGGAATACCAGTTTTGGTATCTGGTCCGCAAATTTAAGAATAGAAAATTTGTAACTTGCCTTCTTGAAGAACGCTTCGTCTTAAGATTTGAGAATAGGAATTACGAAATCTGCTTTTATTAATATCTATATCTCAATATCTCTCAATAGCTATATCCCCCCAACTGTCTTGTTTCATTTCTCTTTCGACTAGGCTACGATTTTTTAGCTTTAAGCAAACATTTTGCTTCGTATAAATGCCTGATGTTAGCTGGAAAATAGCTAAATTGTCAATACCGTTTTGTAAAGTTCGTGCCCAACTGACAACAGCTGAAAGTAGCCAAATGCCAGCTATAAAATAGCTAAATTGTCAACACTCTCCTGTGAATCTTCTCTTTCTGGCTGCCTTGTTTCTCGCTGACTGCTGCCGGCTGCTGCATGTCCTCAATTCTCATTCTCATTTCAATTCCCAATCCTCTGTCCTTCAATACTCCATCTACACTCACGCTTCTCTCTGCTCCCTGTGTGTGTGTGTGTGTTTGTGTGTGTGTGTGTCTCGTTCGTTGAACATTTCAATCAACGCTCGAGTGAAAATTGAAAAAAATAAAGGCAAGGATAATGTGACTGCGTTTGTGTCTGTGGTTGAGTGGGTGAATTGTGGTCTTACTCTAGGGTTGGGGTTGTGCTTGTGGTTGGGCTTTGTGGCTGCCGCCTCCTAAGCGGAAATGGATGCGCAACACTTAAGTGGCACAAATTGTGCGCCATGTGTGTGTGTGTCTGTCTGTCTGTCTGTCTGTGTGGAGACGTTGCAAGCTCTGGAACTATTCACAGATTGCGAGTCTATAGTATATTACACACGTGTACAGGTGATATCCAGCGTTCGCTAGGGGCGTGGGCTGAGCGACAAAGCGCGACAAATCCTGTACAGTAAAAATAGAGATTTGCCAAGCTTAGACAATCAAATTTGACAACGTAGCGGCAATCAAGTGCGAATATGCTCTGAAGTTGGGCAACATGGCATTTGTATTAAGCGCTAAGAAGTTTGGCAACATGTCATTTATAATACTCGGCAGGGAGAAGTAGGGTTACATGGCAATTACACTAAATGCTAGGAAGTTTCGCAATAAGGTATTTGCCATATTCATTATGGAGAAGTTTGGCAACATAGCATTTGCACTAACTTGGCAACATAATATTTGTATATGTAAAGTGTAGTAGAATATATGGTTTGTTGCAATAGGCCCTGAAAAGTTGATAGGCGATGAAATGAAATTTGGCAACATAGCTTTTTCTTCAGTAATTGCCAACGAAGTTCAGTTCGAAAATGTATCAATGATGCTTTTAAAATTGGTAACATACCCTAAATATTTGAGAACTGAAGTTTGCTAATATTACAAAAGACATTTTGTGAAGTATGGCAACGTAGCACATAGTAAAAGAACGATCCTGTGGCATTCTGTGTTTGAAAAATAAGGATTATGAAGTTTGGCAACGTAACAGGCAAATTAACTGGGAACTTAAGCTTGGCAACGTAGCACGAGCAACAATTGTTGTACTGTGAACTTTGGCAACGTATCATAGGCAAGTGCTATGCAGTTTGGCAACATAGCAATAACAGAAATTTGGGTGCTGTGCAGTTTGGCAACGTCGCATTAGCACAAATTTAAGTGCTGTGCAGTGAAATGAGTCTCGCTTAGAAAACTAGATGATGCACTGCCGCATTGGCAGTGAGTGGCTGCTGTTCGCTTCGAGTGGCAACAGCCGCTGCTACACGGCGCTGCCCCCTCCCCGCCGCCCCCAACCCGAAGACATTGCCATAACAACCGTTAACCGAAAACACATTTAAAAGCAGAGCAAACCAAACAAATTTCATATAAAAAATAAAAAAGAAGCCAAAAAAAAAAAAAAAAATGCGACGACCAGCAGCAAATCCAAAGTGTAAACATTCACAGCCTTTGTGCGGAGCCACTCTGAGGAATAGGCAAACAGTGGCAAATGGGGGCGCGGGCGGCGAGGCGGGCCGGGCTGCGCTGTGATGGCTTGCGTTGGAAGGGTGGAGGGGAGGGAGAGGGGGAGTGTGCCTCACAGGCAACAGCCAACAGCCAACAGCTTCCTTCCGAGCTGACGCGCTGCGCTGGCTCCTGACGTTTGATGTGCAGCTCCAGACGGCCAAGTGTGTGTGTGCGAAAGGTGGTCTAACAAGCTGTCGGGGTGGGGGAGTATGTGTGTGTGTGGGGGGGGTGTGTGTATCTCTAACAACGCGCCCAACGACCGACTGACAAACGGCAACAGCTAACACGGTATTTATTTCCAAACAAGTCGAAAAGGATACAACAAAAAAAAAAAAAAAATAACAAAATGTATATATGGAGAAGAAAAGAAACGTCATGGATGCGGATGCGGAAGGCACACACATTGCAATTGCTTGGCAACACCAGCAGCAGCACCAGGAGCAGCAGCAGCAGGAGCAGCAGGAGCAGGAGGAGGGGGGACTGCAACATGGGAAGGTCCTTTGGGGGGTGTCGCTAATGAAGTCGCAAACAGGCAGCCGCAGTCAACGTTGCCGCTTTGCATATTCATTAAAAAGCAAAAATATATAAAAAATCAAAATAGCATGTACCAGTTGAGAGACTCGAAGATACCCTGTAATCGACATCTAAAGAGCTGCCGCACAATGCTGCCTTATTATATGGAAAATATATATACCCGTATATGCCCTGATTTTGTTGTGCTTCAAGCTCCTTGAAAGTTTTCGCGGAGATAAAATGCATTTTATCGCTTTTGTATCTTCCTGAGCGATAGATTTTCTGGTTCCCTCTATTTCCAAGCAAAAAGTTAAAAGTCGAAGTGTCCCGACTAAGGTTTACTAAAAAGGCAATTCAATATCTTACTCTAAACAAAATCAGCCCGCCTTAAGGAAGTCCGAACCATTTTCTTTCCGTAAAAGGTTCACTTCGCTTTGTTAATCACTTGGCGAAGAATAAACCTTAAAAAACACACACACTCGATTTGGGCGCCAGCTAATGCATTTATCGAATCATATTTGAGAAATAGTTAGATTTTAAAACGATATCAATGACAAGGCTGAGGTCAAAACCTCGATTCATAAATGTGGAACGAAGCGTTCGAGTAGCAAATTGAACCAGCGACTTTTTTTATTTCGGTTTAGAGCTATTGCCTTCATATTTATAGCCCAATCAAAACGTGTTGCTACCTCCCTTTGAATAGCATATCATACTCTCCTGCAACCATTTTTCCAGTGCAAATGGTACTGCGCATATGCGGGCATATGCCCCACATGTTTCAGTTACAGGGTATAGGAATAAGGAAAAAAAAGAAGAGAGAAGTGAAACGCAGCTCTACATGCTCGCATCCGCACGCCTTTATTGTAATAGAAATTATAAGCTTATGGCCCGGCCGCACAATTGCCGGCCCGTCGTTTTAGCAACACGTTGCCCATTTCCATTTCCATTTGCCGTATCCCATTTTCAGGAGCGTCTTTTGTTCTCGCTGCTAAACGGCCGCCGGGCACTAGCCGCAGTCTCGTATTATAAGTTGTAACGAATTGCGGCAACGTTGCATGGAAATGGAGAATGCGCGTATGTGAACTAAATAACTGCAACTGAAGCTTGGCAACGTTGCACACGCTGCAATTTGGCAACGCTGCAAATAAAGAATGTAGATGGGATAATTGGGCAGTTGGAAATCTCAAAATATTTTTTTTAGTCTAGTTCATAATTAAAAATGTAGTAAAAAGTGTTGCGAAATACCAAAAGTTCCTTATTATACGCTGATTATTCCTGAAACGCATTTGGAGCTTATGTAGGTGAAGCTCTCAATTTTCAATTGTGCATCAATGTTATCCTAAACAACATTTGCTATTGAACTGATTTGATGTATATAATAAAATAATAAGCCAATAATTTAACTTATTTTAAAATAGCTCAGGCGACTATGTTATTCTGCGGAGACTGTACTACATCTACATGCACTTGCCACTGCCGGAAGCCCTTAAGCTCTTTGAGTACACTAATATTGTTATGGGCACTTTTAACGCAGCTGAAATTCGTCAACGTCGCTCAAAAAAGGCGGCTGTGTGACCAGGCGTAAGTGGGATTTGTCATTGTGAAGTGCGGCAACGTTGCACTGATCTGCAAGCTAGGCGATTCTTAAGGGATAAAGCGCAAGGCTGTGGCGCCACAGTCGCAATCCTTTTCAGAATCATGCCACAAGGGTGACTCGATTGCTTGCCACAAAATGGGAGACTGTGTGACCATGCGTAAGTAGGATTTATCATTGTTAAGTGCGGCAACGTCGCACTGATCTGTCAGCTAAGCCATTCTCAAAAGATAAAGCGCAAAGCTGTGGCGCCACAGTCGCAATCCTTTTCAGAAGCATGCCACAAGGGTGGCTCGATTGCTCGCCGCCTCGGCTTAACACTCTGCTGCTGCTGCTGCTGCGCACCACCAACAGGAACTAAGGAGCACACCCACCCGCCCGGCTGACTGTTGCTGGCGGCTTCTGCTTACGCCTCGTTTCATTTTCAGCAAATTCATAATTTTAAAACCGTGCCGAATGCTCGAGCTGGTTCGTGCTCGCGTCTCTGAAACGGATTCCGAATCGGATTCGTTGGCCGTGCGCCGTGCGCCGTGCACCGTCTGCCGCCTGCCGTCTGCCGTCTGTTGTCTGTGTCCTGCCGCATGCGGCATGCAGCATGCGGTTGCGTTCATTTCATTTGATTTTTAACTGTCATCGACGGCAGTTCGGTCCACAGGACTTCCACAGACCATCCACGGACGGTGCAGTTCCGATTCCGGCTAAAGTTGTTTATCATATCGCGATATTCATTTTTTTTTTTAAATAAATAAATAAAGAAATACATTTTTTTTTCTATTTTTGTGAATGTGCGTAATCGATGGGACAATCGATTATAAATTAAAGAGTTTGTGTTATCGAAGATCAAACGGTGAGAATTTAATAAGAAATATTAAGAAAATATATTTAAAAATATATATTATGAAAGTTTTATGCGTTAAGTTTGTTAAACGAACCAAAAAGTTTGTTAATTATTTATTTAAATAAATAGATGTCTTAATCAATAAGCCCCAAGTAAAGTCGAGCGTATTCAAATCAATTCTTGAGCTCATTTTCGATGCGAACTTTTGTGGACTTGAAGTTGGACCTGATTTTAGAAATAAATTTCTTGTCATTGTTATGGTTTTTATGATCCTTTAATGTGCGTTCGTTTAACGGTTCAAACCCATGTCTTGCCTTGAGTCTCGGCTCGTAAACCCGCTTTTTCGCATCGATGAGTCCAACTTTTGAAATGTTCTCACATTTTTTACCATTTTCATTAAATTATATCGAAATTAGTTGGCATATTTCCAGCCTTATCAAAATCTAACAAATTCTGAAATTCCATTTTCAATTATTCTAAATGGAAAAGTTGTAAATAAACATATTTCGATTTTGGTACAGGTTCTGCTTAAGTCTCAGCTATTTCTGCTTGCGTTTCGGTTCAGGGTGAATAATAAATTTAGGTTGCGAGTTCAAACTGTTTTGCAGTCCTGATATTTTATATATTTCAAACAATCAAATTGGATTTTCTGGAAAAGTGAAACCCATTGTAAGCCCTGCCATATTTGCTGGAAGTATAAATTATCCTCCTGCTCTCCTGTCGAGGAAAAATATATCCTCCTGATAAATAAATTATCCTCCTTCCCAGTTGGTCTGCACTTAAATTGTGTCAATGTGACTGAAGCAATTAAAACAATCATTTTGATTTCAAAATGGTTTTCAAATATATTAGGAAGTCAAAATGTTCTTTAAGAAGACAAAGGCAAGAGAAGGGAAACTTGGGCCGAAGCATGGGCTGGAAGTGTTAACCACATCAGGGCAGGAACCAGAATTCGATTTGCAGACTTAATGGGAGCCCTGATAAGTTCAAAAATCTTAAGAAATAACTCTTAATGATAATAACTTGACTGTGTTGATATGACAAAGCTGGGTTCGAGCCATGGGCTGGAAGTGTAAACCAAATCAAGGAAATTCACAAATTTCTAATCTAACTCTTAATAATATAACCTTAACTGAACAAGTGCTGAGCGTATTTGGTCTGGCGTGGAACTAATAGGATTTCGTTGATGGTTAAATAAATAAACAGACAAATAGATAAATAAATAGCCGAAGTTAGCAGACCATGAAAAGCTCTGTGCACACAATAATTCCGAACACATCAAAATTGCCTAACCCAAGCAGAGAGCGCTAAGCTCTCAGTTCGTGTCCCATCAAAAGTGAACCCTGTCGAAAAGTGAAATCGGAAACCCGTAAACCTGAGATCTACCAATGCGCGAACAATGCGAGAATTATTTATGGCATAACTCATGGCAACGCACAGAATGCAGCCAAGCGTCAAGGATTGCAGTGCACACCCCACACGCACTCGCACACATCAATCTCAGGGAACTGTCCTTGCCAAGGACCAACAAAAAAGGGTTCAAATCAAATTCGATTAGGGTAACGATGTGTTGGCTCACATGGCCAGGACCTTACGAGCTAAATGAGACTTTGTCGAACACATTTGGCGAGCACGAAGCTACCCCAAAAAGGCGGTCAGCCCTATTGCCACTTCAACTGCGCTGTGCATGTCCTGAAGGTCCTGGAGTGCCACACACGCACACACATGCCGTACGAGCCACAAGTGGCACATTATTTTAATTCGCAGTCAAACGTTGTAACGTTTACACCAAACGACGACAGCAACAAAAACAACTGCGACAACACTTTAGCAACAATTTCAATTTTGGGTGTGTGCCCCTGTGTGTGCGTGCGTGTGTGTGTGTGTGTGTGCGCGCATGTGTGGACAGCCAATGGACAGGAGCAGTCACTGCTGTGCCTGTCACATCTTAAATGCTTTAGCAGCAGCTATGGTAAACAGTGTTAAAATGCCAAAAAAAAAACCTAATTATGGCGCACCACGTTGGGCGCCAGCGGGTTGACAACATTTTCGGCGGCCCCAGTTGTACCCTAGTTAATTTATTGAGTTAGTTATGCAATTTGGCTGCAGCTGACATACTTCTAATTTGTTTTTAGCGCTCTTGTTGGGCGCCAGTCGCTTAACCAGGTTTATATACATTTTTATGGCCCTGCCTTGGGCGCCACATTGATTGGCAACGCATTTATGAAGCTAGCTTTGCAATTTGTGTGCAGTTCACGCTACACTTCTACTTAATTGCTAGTCGATTGACAGGCTGTTTTAACATTTTCGGTGCCCCAAGTTGGGCGCTTCAATATTTGATTGAATTGCCATGATTGTCAACGAATTTGTGGAGATAATAAGTTCTAATGATAAGTGAAAATGTAGCTGCTTAGTTTTGCAATTTGTGTTACATGATTTGATATAAAGCGCCACCCCCGTTGGGCGTCAATCGTTTAATAAACAGTATCACGCGCTTTGTGCGCTATACACTGATCGTACTCCCACTTCTATTCAGTTTTTATGTAGTGTTAGTCAAAAGTGATTAATCTGGTCGTACTTCCAATGGATACTGTTCCGTGTTAATACTCCGCGAACAAATTGAATTAAGTAACCCCTCGTTGGGCGCTTTTTAGAAGGCAACTAAAGATCTTAGTGAACCATTTTTCTATTATTTGCTGTGATTTTGATTATTTTAGTTGGGAATGGGAATATGTGTCCAAATATTCTTAGACATTTTTATCAGTTAGTTATGATCGAGGGTCCGGCCTGAATAAGTTTAGCTTACCGCAAATCTTTTGCAGAAGGGTGCAACTGCTTTGCCGGGGTTGCTTTGACCTCTCACCCGAACTACAAGTCTGTCAGCGTGCCAGCGTACCAGCCATGGACTAAGCCTTGTTTGATATGCCTGTAATTATGTTATGTTCCCGTAAAGTGTCCGTTAAGTGGGTGTGCGTCTGTTTGTGTGTGTGCGCGTGTGTGTGTGTGTGTGTGCTTGAGCACAGCTGAAGCGCCCTTCACTGAGGGTTGTCCGCAAAGGGGTAGATTTGATTTATGTTCAAGGTATACGGCATATACATACATACACATATCAATCAACAGAGTGTTGCCCGTGCCGAGCAGCGGGATTCGAGCCGCTGCGATTCCAGGCCCAAGCTTCAATTTGGTTTACCATTAACCCAGCCTTGAACTCAACTAGTTGCCGAAACGCATCGTATTTCCAGAATCTGTTTGACTTGGTTCGATGCTTCTTTTGCAGAGCGAAAAAAGAAAAGAGTTTCGTGCTGGAATCAAGTCAAAATCAGACTTGATTTAAGTGTGAAAAGCTTAAAACAAGCTTGTCTTTTTATTGTTTTATTGTTATTGGGCACAATTTTGAGCTCATTTTTAAGAACCGATTCGCCAAACAGATAAGCCGAGAAACCAAGCCCCATCAATATTTAAACAAACAAGAGTTCCTCTTGAATTGGGCTTAAATCAATGCTTAAATTAATCTAGAAATTTATCTCGATTTCTTTTTTTCGAGTTCCAATTGAAACTTTGTGTTCGTATTAAGGCTAATCGGATTTGAGATGGGATTTCGTCGAAATTAATTTAATTTTTAATTTTAATTTTTTTTTCTCTCAGCACATAGAACTGAATTCCTGGGAAAACTAGATACAGATAATTTAATATATAGTATATTTGAGGAAAGCTAAAATTGAACAATCGCATGAATATTTTAACACTTGGCCTATAAATAGAAGTTGGTCGGAACAAAGGGAAAACTGTTCTGTTATGCAGCAAAAATAAATATTTATTTTAATTTGAGCAAGAAGTGAGAAAATCTTTAAGCCGAAGTTTTAATACCCTTGCAAACATATGACTTTTGCGAAAAGTGCTTGAAAAATAGAATATTTGTTTCACTTTTGGCGTAATTGTTCCTATATGATATAGTGGGCCGATCTAGGAAGGATTTTATATATATATGAGCAGCATAGTTTAATATAAGTTATAAGTTTCAAATTTGGGCAAGATATTTCTTTATAAGCTACTTTTCGAACGATTGTTCCTAGGGCAGCTATGGGATATAGTGCTTCGATCAGGTCGGCTTCGACATACATATAAGACTGAGAAACTAGTTCCCATAGAAACAGATGGACGAAGCGACGGGCAGAGGGACAGAGAGACAGACAGACAGACGGACAGAACTATATAAAATCGTCTCCTAAAGCTGATCTGAAAGATATATATGCTTAATCTAGACGGAGTTGCCTCTCACGGCACGACTCAATTCTGATACCCCTTTGAAAGGGTATGGAAAGTGGATTTGCGTGCAAAAGAGCTTAGCTGGTTAGCTGGTTCAAACCCTGATTTATATTTTTAGCAGCAGTTGGCTGCTGGCTTTAATTGCTGCTGTTAACTATGCAAAAGTTTTATTTTTGTTTGCAAACACAAACACAAACACGAAGTTGTTGCAGTTGTTGTTGTTGCTGCAGTTGTTGCACTTTTGCCAGCTGCGCATTAATCTCAGCTGCGGACTTAACTCGCGCTCTTGGCCAAGTTTGTCGACTTTGTGGCCATAAAAAAGTTGCCGCCAGCTGCTGATTGAATATTAAAATGCTGCTCGCCCCGCAAACGGACAGCGCGGCCAATTAAAGCTAGCTGCCGCATCAATCAGTGGGCCCAGTGGGTGGTTGGTTGGTTGGGCGTCGGCCACGCCTTAATTAGCATAATCTAATTTCAACTTGGTCGGAAATGTTTGCGCCTTCACCGGCGGCTGCCAAAAAATGCAAATCAAGCGCTCGCTCAACCGCCTGGCGACAGTTAAAAACTTTGATATTTTTACAACCAAATGAAAAAACAATAAAAAATATTTTAAATTAAAGACAAAAAAAAAAAAAGGTAGAAGTAGAAGTAGCAGCAAAATGAAAGGCAACAACAAGTTGGCAACAGACGCGCGACGGCAGCAAAAACTTTTTTCAAATGCGAAAATGAAAGAGCAACAAGACGTGCTTGTAGGGCAGGGGCAGGGGCGGGGGTTTGGTAAGGGAGGAGGGGTTGGTCGTTTAGAATTGACAACGACAGGATACAGGCAGGCAACGTGTGGCTGCCACATCAACGGCAACGGCGACAAGTGCCTCAACAGTTTGGCAGGCGAACACAACAATTGAGTTTGTCATCCCCACCACACACCCCACCCCGACCCCTCGCCCTCTTCCCCTGCCTTATCACTGTGTGTGTGTGTGTGTGTGTGTGTGTGTGTGCTGCAGTCTAGTGTGCGTGTGGCAACTGTTGAAACATTTAATTTGCTGGAATTTAGCGCTTCATGTAAGCTTATTAACAGACTAAGCGCAAGTGTGTGTGTGTGTGTGTCTGTGTGTGTGTGCTGGTCTGTGTGTAGTCGTGTTTTTCTGTCGCCTGTTTTTCTATGCAAATTTGTTGAGTTGCGAGCCGCACAAAGCACGTGCCTCAAACAACGTAATCCACACAGCGCCCTTCGCTGGCTGTGAAAGGGATGTGGTAGGGGCGTACATTGTACAACAAGATTTGGCCATGTGTGTGTGTGTTTGTGTGTGCATTATAACGGATTTAAGGGATTTGCAAGTGTTTTGAGATGTACTTAGGCAACAGTTCTGCTCAGCTAGGCAGCGACTGTTAATGTACATATATGAATGCAACACTTACAGAAATATGTCATGTTAATTGTTAAAATGCAACTTTATGTTAAACTAACAGTTATGTACACTGGTATATGTTCGCATATTCATGCATTTGTTAGCTAACATTGGCATGTTATGTTAACAGGCAACACAATAACATTTATTGCGAATGATCATGTTATTGTGCTATTAACATAAGTATCTCATGTTAATAGTGTATCTTAAGGTATGGCACATTAACATTTACCTGCCATGTTACAGATTAATATTAACATGCCTAGTCTAACAAGAAATTAAGGTAATGGGTTTCTTTTAAAAAGAAAGCCAAAACTTTCCATAAGTAATAATTATATTTAATGAATAGAAATATTTGCGGAATTAATAAGAAAGTCGAGCATGCCTTAACTTTTAAAGATCCTTCATATACAATTCTAAATCTCAATTTATACTATTCCTTGTTTTTGCGTTGCTATTTAAACAGCTTTTCTTGAGTACACACAGACTGCGAGGCAAATGGGAAATCATTTTTAATTGCCATTAAATGGAAAATGAAGACGAGCTCGAGTGCAGGCAAAAGGTAGACAACAGCAGCACCGAGTAGGGTGCGGGGCGTAGCAATGGGCGTGCCACAGAGCGCACGGGACACAGACAAGACAAGATGAAGACGTTAACGAAGACAATGCAAATATGGACATAAATCTTGCACAACGTCTTATTCAAATCAGGAGCAGAACAGCAGAAACTTTAACCAACTAAAAAGACTAAAAACTGCAAATGACAATGCGCAAGGGATTCCAGCTAGAGATGAGCGACTAATACTCAGTTAAATAACCCAAAGAGCGCTACAGTTGGGAGTGCTCAACTAGGTGATGCCCTGCCATTCGCGTCGATCTAGTTTCACATATGTATACTCGAAAAGTTTCGGTACTTGAAGTCCGATCCGGGTATGTTGTAGTACCAAAGCGCAGGGCTCTTATTTTAAGAATGGGGTAGCTAACCAAAAGTTGAAATATTCCCCATCTGCGTAGATAGTCGATCAAGGCCTATAGATATATATGTATTATGAGGTCGAAGATGCTTTTTGCCAAAGGTTAATCGTGTCAGTTGACGTAAGCTCTATCGTGTTTGCTTTTCGTGTTTCGATTTTAGGCACGAGTCTGTCGTGTCACGAACTTTATGCAAGAATTAATTTATAAAGCATATTTAACACTTATGATAACAATTAATGTTTAGAGAAGCACTTGTGCTTCGATTTCTAGTTAATCTAATCGCCTTTTCGTGTTCAACTGCAATTTAGGCAACACGCACGAATCAGTTCGTGTCACGGCGTGTCATCTCTTAACTACGATTTTAACTAATTAAAAATAGCAATTTGCTCGCTTGCAGCAGTGACAGCATGAAGGACAGCAATGGCAGCAGCAGCAACAACAACAACAGCAGCAGCAACAACAGCAGCAACAACAACAACAACAACAACAGCAGCAGCTGCGGCAGCAACAACAATAGCCCCGCAGCGATAGGCGTTGGCAGCTCTGCAGCGGCAGCCACGCCCACAGCGGCACAGCAAACAGCAGCAACAGTTGCCGCACAGCAGCAGCAGCAACAGCAACAGCAGCAACAGCAGCAATTGACGCCGCGCAAGAGCAACATTCATGAGCTGCGCAATCAGGACTACGTAAGCCGCCTGATGGCAGCCACGCCCCCATATTTATACTCTGCACCGGTGGGGCCGAACAATTACTTCTTCAGCGACATGCTGCGCTCGCTGGTGCAGACGCGCAACAATGAGACCGCGCGCGTGTTGCAGCTACAACAGCAACAGCAACAACAGCAGCAACAACAGCAACAGCAGCAGCAGCAGCAGGCGGCGCTGGTGCGACGCTCCCGGAAGCGCTCCTGGTCGCACAGGCCCTACTACGAACAGCTGCGCGAGCGACGCGACGCCGAGGAGAAGCAACATCAGCAGCAGCAGCAGCAGCAACATCAGCAACAACATCAGCAACAACAGCAGCAACAGCAGCAGCAGCAACACGCCAGCACCGCAGCAACAGCTGCCGAGAAGCCGCTGGAGCTGACCAATAAGACAGCGGCCACGCCCACGCCATACGCCTACGCCAAGCTGGAGCCGAAGCCAGCAACAAAGGTGACACTGGGCGGCGCCGTCGATAGCCAATTGCAGGAGAATGCGCCGCCAGCAGCATCGCTGCCGCCACAGGATCTGGTGTTGCCGCCACCGCCGCCCGTCTGGTATCCGCCGCTGTACGCGCCGTACGGCATCGATCCGCTGCACTTCTTCATCGATCTGCGCGTCTCGGGCCACATCTACGATCGCAAAAAGGAGAACGTCTCGCCGCTGTCCAACAGCAACAGCGCCGCCGGCGCCGGCGCCCTGCTGGCTGCCGAGGACTCGGGCCTGCCCAGCAGCAGCAGCAGCAACAGCAGCAACAACAACAACAACAGCAACAATTTGCTGAGCAAGCAACGTCACGGATCCGCCTTCACCGTGCCCATACCCAAGTCGGCGCAGAACGATGCCATCAATTTGTGCGCCAACGGCGGCATCGCTGCCGGCCCGGCTTTGGGCAAGTTCGAGCACTATGCCAAATACTATGATCTCGGCGAGAGCAAGGAGAACCAGCCGGCGGCCAGCACGGCGGCGGCTGCTGCGGCTGCGGCCGCTGCTGCTGCGGCCAATCTGTCCAAGTCCGGCGCCAGCTATATGCTGCAGCATCTGCCACGCCTCTACAGTCAATTCGCCGCACAACAGGAGGCGGCAGCCGTAGCAGCAGCAGCATCAGCGGCTAGCCACGGCATGGACATGGACACCAAATCGGAATCGGCGTCGGCATGTGCGGATCTCTGTGACGAGGACTCGCTGGGGCGCGGCTCCAGCGACATGACCGGCGCTCTTCAGGAGACGGGCAGCCTGCAGCACGAGCGGGACATCGATGTGGAGATCATCGATTCCATCAAGTATCGCACCGATGGCGAGAGCAGCCGCTGCTCCAGCAACGATGAGGCCTCCGTTACCCAGATCGACTAGGCGCATCATCATCAAGCATAATCATGTTAACGAACAATGTTTAATATAAATTGCTTATAATTATTAAATATATATAACGAGAGACTTTACTTTCGACCTCGACTGGGAGGGAGAGAAAGAGAGAGAGGGAGAGGGAGAGTGAGCGGGAGAGATTGCATTTCCAGCGCGAGTTACTTCTACTTCTACTTGCGAGTTTTTACTTAACTTCATGAGAATCGCATAGTAGGGCAGTATTCAAAAATACTAAAAACATCAATAAAAACTTTTTTAGTCTAAATGTCAAATGGGAAAATGTTAGCTAATAGTGAAAACTATTGCAAACAAATAGCGTATTGTATATTTATTTATTTATTATATTATTATTTTAAGATAATTATTGGAAAAAGGGAAGCAGATAATGCAAATAAGCGAAGGATAACATCGTAAGCAGGACAAAAGTTGGTCTGTTCTGCACGAGGCGCAGACAGGAGAGAAATATCAGTTGTACAAGCAGAGCTCTGTTAAGTGTCATAACATTAGCAGCTTATGTTATTTGCTGCTGTTATTAGAATAAGCACGCAACTGTATTGACAATTTAGCTATTTTCCAGCTAAAATCAGCCATTTTCAGTTGTTAACGTGTTCAAAACTGATCTGGCTGCAAAGGCTGCCGCTATGCACCTTTTTCTTCTATTATACAAACAATTTAACTATAGTACATAATATTATGATTAAATTAAATTATTTGTATGAAAGTGGAAGATGGAAGGTTGTCAGAAAAGCTAGATGCGAAGCAAAATGTTGTCTGCCTCACACACACACACACACACACACACACACACAGAAAATGAAAAGAATTATGGAGGTAATAACATTTGCATAAAGTACTCTCTATTTGGATTGTATTTCTGTCTTCGTTCTTAATTGACAACGCATCAGTCGCGGCTTCATCAAGCTACATTCTTTAACGCAAAACTCATCCCTTCGCCAACCCCCCCCCCCCTTTCCACCCAGCATATTCACCGTTAAACGCAAAGTACGCAACGGCAAAAGCAATTTCATAAATCATTTGACGCCGTCGTCGTCGTCGGCGTCGTCGTCGGCGTCGTCGCCTGCCTCAAGGCATTTTTTAAATGTCGTCCTTGTCGTCGCGAATTGCTGTGCTGTCAGCCAAGCTCTGCCCACCTCCCCCCCTCCACCCCTGCTCCATCCCAGCAATATAACAGCTTTTAGTGAAGCAACACGGACTGCGCCCCCGCCCCCCCCCCCCCCTCCCCCTTCCGCTATCGCCTACCCTTACCCCTTGTCGCATTACACGCCTGACTACGCTTTGTGTAAATTAAAACTGCTGCCGGCTGCTGACACCAAAAAACCTCGCCGCCCCCCTCCCCTCCCTCCACCAATCACGCAGCCACCCCCCCCCCCCCCCCTCCTCCTCGTTCATGTGCCTTTTGGAGCTGTATTTTCGCCATAAGAATTGCCCGCGATTTTTACCGTTTTTCTTTTTTTTTCAGTTTTTTTTGTAATTGTGTGCGGGTTTTATTTTTGGTTTTTTGTTTTTTTTTTTTTTTTTTTTGCACACAGGATATTAATTTTTACACCATTCATTGATTCCGTTAGCGCTTAATGAACATGCACGATACCCGCCCATTTGTGGCGTTGCGTTCATTCTCAAATGGGCGTGGCACGTGCAGTTAACAGCGGACCAACTTGCGCGCGACAACGAGGCCGACGTGTTCCCGTTTCCGATTCCGTTTCCGTTTCGGTCGTTGTCAATTCGCGCTGCTCTTGATACCCTGTAAAAGTGGGATGGCATCAAGACAGAAAGTTGGGTTGTAAGAAGAAGAAATTGATCTGAAGAAATGTTTAGATTGATTAACATAAATATAATATATATATTTCAAGAGAGCGGACTCTATATAAGACTAGCAGGTAGACGATCCGACGTGTTCCCGTTTTCGTTTCGGGCGTTGTCCATTCGCGCTGTTCTTGATACCCTGTAAAAGTGCAAAGCGACTATATTTGCCAAGATATAAAGTAGCCCAGCTAGAAGAAGACAAAGATCTGTAAATCTGTTCAGATTTGTATATATAAAAAATTCCGATATATATACAAATGCAGCAGATCTTATATAAGAATAATAGACAGTCGTTTTCTACTTAAATATTTCCTTACTTGTACCCTGTAAAAGTACGACAGGGCTATATTCGATCAAGACAGAAAGTAGCCTAGTTGGAAGAAGAAGCAGACCTATATAGATACATAAATTCAGCAGATCTTATATAAGACAAAAAGATAGACGATGCGAAGTGTTCCCGTTTCCGATTCCGTTTCCGTTTCAGGCCTTGTCAATTTATGCTCTTACTTATACCCTGTAAAAGTGCGATGGGATTACATTTCATCGAGAATTGTGAATTGCGAATAATGCAATTTAATTGCCACAACTAAAAAAATAATTGACAAATGTTTTAATGGGTATCCGATTACGCAAAGGCACGCTTAGCCGAAATATCGAAGGGTATCGCTGCCGATGCACATTACAAATTGTACATAAATATGTCTCAGTCTTGTGTGCAATTCTCATTCTTTTTTTTTTTTTTTTGGTTTTAATTGTTGTTTAACAAAAAATAAATGGAAACGTTTGGATTTCCATGAGTTTGCCAATTTTGCTGCGGCCCAAACAACCCCCGCCCCCTGCGCAACCGCACAAGGCATTGAGGCGGAAAAACTGCACTGGCAGCCAATCAGAGGCAAAAAAAAAAAAATAAGGAAAAACCAAAAAAAAAGAGAAAGGAATCAAAATGCAAATAACAAGCGAGAACGTTGCAGTCGGTCGTGTACGACTGCGCGATACTCTGCGCGAATTTAAGTTAGCGGTAAAATCAGCCGAAAAGGGCAATCGATATATTGCATATGATATCGATATCGATATATATCGATTTCTACAGCGATAAATTTATCGCTTAAATACTATTAAATTGTCTAAAAACTGATATTTATCGATTTCTTTACCTATCAATTTATCGTTCACTGCGATATAAATCGATTTTAATAGCGATAGATCTATAGTTTAAAAATTTCAATACATCGATATCTACAGCTATAAATATATTGCCTAACAAGTGCTATATATCGATTATCTCGTTCACAGCGATAAATCATAGCTTATTAGCAATTTATCGTTATCTGCAGCTATCGATTTCCAAAACTTGCATGCTTTCTTATGCTATCTTCGTCCCTGGAAAAGATTTACAGGGGATTTACATACACAGTTTCCAGTCTCTGGCTCACAAACAGAACGAGCGTCCGCCTGGACTTGAGAGCTGGCAAAGTATCGATGACATTATCGATAGTTTGCTACCAAATTTCCGATAAACATTTCAATTTGCAGTTATGTCTGAATAACGAATATCGATAGTACTATCGATAGTCTATCAATGAAAGACTTTTCTTTGAATATATATAAAAACTATCGATAGTTCGACTAACCTAAAGGACAACAATATGCTGCAGTTTCTCGTGCCGAACAGAGTATGAACAATAGAAAAGAACAAGCTTCGGCAAGCCGAAAATTAAATACACTAAAGCTATGAATACTAGGATATATAAATGCGATCCGGCAGATTCTTTTTTCTATATAGTTATATGAAATGTAAAACTAGGCTCAAGCATTATTTTAATGTCAAAGACTTTTAAAGACACAATGTTCGCTGTGAGACAAAATGGTAATACCCTTCTTTAAAGCGTATAAATTGTTGCACAGTTCCTGGGGGGAGTGTGAGGGTGAGGGGGGGCGGTGGGGGCTGGCAACAAAAGGCATCGATAAAAAGCGCTAAAAAATCGACTTGTTTGTGATTTATGAGCGTGTCCACGAATTTGCTTCGGGCTCGGGTTTGGGTTTGGGTTTGGGTTTCGGCTGGATCGCATCATTGCGGCATAATCGCAATCAAAGTAAGTAGCTGCCACCCCACCCCCCTCCCCCCCTCCCCCACTCTCTCATCGCCCAGCAGCAGCCCGGCCAGCGTCAAGGGAAATTGAAATTCAACCTAATTGCGGGAAATTTACAACGCAACTTAACAGCTGACAGATTTTGGCTTTTTGTTTGGCTTGCAGAAGCCTTTTGTAGATAGAAATTTTCTTCTGTTTATTTTTTTTTTTTTTTTTTGCGTGCTTTTTTGGTATTCATAAATCTTGGCAGACGCTCATAATTCATGCAGCACTCGACGATTGGCAGGCGCAGGGGACAGTGGAGAGGGGGGGGATGTGACAGAAGGGCTGAAATGTGGCTTGAGTTTCTGGGCAATAAGCTCAACTTGCGCCAAAAAAAGTTTCTTACCAATGACAACGCAGCGCTTTGGCCGGGAAAACTGAAAAAGAAAACCCCACAAATGGCAGGGGGGATGGAGCCTCAAGGGTTAGGCTGCGGTGCGGGGGGGGGGTGGGTTGCGGGAACAAACAATGCTGCAAGTCGAAGCAAAACATTTCTGGCCATATTTCTCCCAGCGCTGACAAGTTCTTAAGTGCGTGTGGGCGTGTGGGCGGATGGGCGTGTCGACAGCCTCATCCTTAATTGATAGATTTGTTTATTTATGAAGCGAAATTGTTTTGCTTCCTTAAGTAATACCACTTGCAACTTCCACAATTTGCATTTGTACTAAAAGAAAGTTATAAATTAACGATTCTGAGTAGCATAGATATAGCCAGAAAAGAGAATTTTTACACGGGCAAGCGTTAAAAGTTAGACCAAATGTCTAATCGATAACATTTGCATCATATCGATAAATATCGATTTGGAGACGCGGCTGGAAATAGAAATCTAGGCATCTGGAATCTAGATTCTCGCATAGACAGCTTAAGAATATTTAACATTTCTGCTTACGGGTGAATTGAATTGAATTTTGGCTTCATTTAATGGGCAAAAAAAATGTGCTCTATTTACTTGATTTATAATTTTTGTGATAGTCATAAGATAAAGGATACTTTATCTATACGTATCGCAGTCTAGCTCTTATAATCTGCGATATTTGCTCAAAAAACGCGATTTCGATATCGATTTTTATCGATAACTTGGAAGTGGGACAGTTTATCGATTATCGGAAACAAGCTTGTGCTGTCCATTTTCAATGGGTTTAGGATATAAAAATCATCAAAAAGATGGAAATTTCAGAGTTGGTTTTTTGTCAAAAACTTTCATCTCAGCCCCCAAATAATAGATTCAATTGATTGCCAATCGATAATGGATA
The DNA here is from genome assembly GCF_030788295.1 of Drosophila virilis. Lineage (NCBI taxonomy): Eukaryota > Metazoa > Arthropoda > Insecta > Diptera > Drosophilidae > Drosophila > Drosophila virilis. The sequence goes on from NC_091543.1 coordinate 6,397,932, forward strand.
TCCGTGCGAATACAAAGAGGTATTACATTAAAAAATCAGACGATGTTTACACGAGATATTGTAAAAAATTATCAAAAATATTTTGATTTTCGAGCCCGGTTTTGAGAAAAGGCAATATTTACTTGAGATATTAAAAAAAAGGCACCAAAAAACTTTTAATTTTCGAATCGATCCCGATTTTGAAAAAAAAAACATGATGTAAGCCCTTGCAATTTCATAAAATTACGAATAAATTTTGATATTAATTGCTTGAAAGACAATCAATAGTTTTTTTTTTCTTTTTCTTACAATATTATTCTGAAGTATCTGAGAGTATTCAATGTAATTAAATAATTTAATTATTTATTCAATTTAATATATTCGGAATCTTACAATTTAAAAATCTGTTACAAAAAGCGTTGCACGCCATTTCCGAAAGGTGCTGGGCACGCTAGCGCCATCTAGCAACTTGTGAGTTAACTAGGAAATTGTGCTATAAAAATAAATCGCATGTACGCGTCAACAATGCATAATTATGCTTAGCTATCGATATAGCTAAGCGCAAAACATTGCATTCAAAGCTATTGTGCAAAATCAAGTAAAATTTGGCGAAAATGAGGTGAAGTTCTCGGCATTAACCAGCCAAAACATAAATTCGTACATGTGGCACACTATCGTATTGCGGCATACTATCGCTGGTGGTGGTTAACATGTGCGATAAGTATCGCGCTTAACAGCTATCGATAGGCTTTGGCGCGTTTACAACAAATCAAACACTTGCGCTCATCACCAGCCTTAACCGTTATTGAGCTGCCTGCATTTTGCAAACTCATTTTGTTCGAATTTTCGTATTAGTTGTGTTGTCCACCATGAATTTGTCACTCATTATTTCAATATTGCTAAATTGTTTGCGCCTGGCTGTGGCCGCCATCGACGACGACTGCCCAACGCTGGCGAACGGCGACAGTTTGTCGCAGACGCAGTTGATCGATCGCCTGACGCACGGCTGCCGCTACGATCGCCTGGAGCGTCCTGTTACGTACACTGAGGCGGGCACACGTCTGCCCGTGGATGTGTACATGCGCGCCTATATATACTTTATGCAGAACCTGGAGGCGCACGATCTGCAATTCAAGATCTTTGCACTGCTGCAGATGCGCTACTTGGATCCACGATTGAATTTCCGACATGTGTCACCCAAACGCCTGCAGCCCATTTTGGGTGAACAGCAGCTGCGCGATTCCCTGTGGCTGCCCCACATCTTTTTGGCCAACGAGCGCGACTCCAGCATCTTGGGTAAGTGTCGTTAAATCTATCAGATCTGAGCCAACAAATTTCTGGAATACTTAGGCACCACGGAGAAGGATATTCTGACATCTGTTTCGCCGGATGGCACGGTCATTGTCTCGACGCGCATTAAGGCCACGCTCTATTGCTGGCTTAATTTGAAGAAATTTCCATTTGATGAGCAGCACTGCTCCACGGTCTTGGAGAGCTGGATGTATAACACATCCGAGCTGGTGCTGCATTGGGAGCAAAAGCGTCCCATCACATACGATCCGGCACTGCATCTGACCGAGTTTCTGCTGCAGCGCTCCTGGTCAAATGAGACGGTGATCAATGCCGATTTAAGCGATTTGCGCCATGGCGCCTTTGCCGGCAATTATAGTTCACTCAGCTTTACGGTGCATTTGACGCGCGTGGTGGGCTTTTATTTGATGGACTACTTTCTGCCCTCGATCTTAATTGTGGCCATCTCATGGGTATCCTTTTGGCTGCAAGCGGACCAAGCGCCGCCACGCATTACCCTAGGCACCAGCACCATGTTAACATTTATTACACTCGCATCAGCACAGGGTAATTTACGATGAGCACTTCGAATCATGATGTCGATTGTTTTAACATTTGACTTTTGTTGTACGCAGGCAAAACTCTACCCAAGGTCAGCTACATTAAGGTATCGGAGGTGTGGTTTCTTGGCTGCACCATATTCATATTCGGCAGCATGGTGGAGTTTGCATTTGTGAACAGCATTTGGCGGCGCAAACACAATGTGCCCATCAGGAAGCTCAACAGTCGGCACATACTCAAGTCGACGCTATCGCCGCATTTGATGCGTCGCCGCAGCCACGCCCGCTCCCTTTCCTTTTCAGGAACTGGACGCCAGACGGACAGCAGCTCGCTGGGCGGCAATCCACCGTTCAACAACTATTTGACGGTCAATTTGCCCATTTCGACCATTACCGAGGGCCAGGAGATGGCTCCGCGAACGGCTCCGAATCGAAAAAATAGCCTTCATATGCTGAGCAGCACCAATCGCAAGCTGGATGTGACGTTTGTGGAAAGCGCCTTGGGCGCTACTGTAACTACGGCTGCTGCTCCTGTTGCCGCTGCCACCAGCATGGAGCTGCCGGATTTTAGCAGCTGCAACAATCTGTTAGGTGAAGAGTTCAGTCATGAGGAACAGATTGCTTCTACCGGCTGGACAACACTGACACCACAGGAAATTGCCATTTGGATTGATAGCCGAGCGCGTTTCATATTTCCGATTGCCTTTTTGGTCTTTAATCTGTTTTTTTGGACATTTGTCTATTGTATTTAAGGCGCTGTGTCGCCATTTTAATTTTATCATTGAATTCTATGTTTTAATCGTGTTTTTAGCCATTGTTTGTGTTTGATTAAATCGATGTTGTTTTTAGCGTTTCAAATTTAAATTACGCGCTCTGATGCTTGCACATTGAATGCCAGTGTTGGCTAACGATATCTGTTGTTTGGTTAGTTCTGCAAACAGAGATGGCACCTTGTTGGCCAATGGCTCAATGCAGCCTGTGTTAGAGCAGTACGGCTATAGTGACAGATGGCTTCAATTTTTTTTCCAACACATACGCGTACACACACAACCAAACAATAACATCGGGGGCCCCAAAAACGCTCGTTTGCTCGCGACCGACGACGACGGACGAAAAACCTTCGTCGTGAATGGTAAATGAAAAAAAGAAAAAAAAAAGTAAAGTGCAATTTTAACCCTACGCCAAAATAAGAAGAAAAAAAACTGTATAGAAATTAAGCAACAAAAACAACGCAAGCGGAGTGCAAGTGGCAAACATAAACAACAGCAAGAACAAGAACTAAACAAACGCAGATCGCTGTCTCTGTGTGCGTGCTAGCGTGCGTGTGTGTGTGTGTGTGTGTTACAGTGTGTTGTTATTGCATTGGTTAAAAAAAGAATACAAGGCAATTAAAGCTTTTGGATGCGTGTAAATGCTAACCGGTAAAGTTAGCCGATCCCGTTCCCCTTGCCAATACATGTGCAACGCCAAACAACCGCAACACCACCAGCACCAGCAGCAGCATCACCAGCAGCAGCAGCAGCAGGAGCATCCGCAGAAACAATAACAATACCGCAAGACGCAGCGAGCACGTTGTCCTGCCCCTGCCGCCAAACTGGAGCAGAGCCATGGACACCATTTGTAGGCTGTGCTTTCAGACAGCAACGGTAAGTGCCAGAAACAGTTTAAAGCTTAACTATTTAATGCATGCATACATATAAACATGCATACATATACATACATACATACATATATTATTAAGTTGGCGGGCGCAACAAGCAGCGCATTTTTTTATGTGCTGTATTTTGTTATTTCTATTGATTTTTTTTCTCTTTTTCTTTTTGTGTTGTGCGGGGGGCGAATGTTAAAAACTGAATTTGTGCGCCGATTTTGCACTGCTTCTGCCGCTTCTTCTTCTTGCTGTTGCTGCTGCCGCTGCTGCTGCTGCTGCTGCTGCTTCTGCTTCTGCTTCTGCTGCATCGCCGTCGTCAATTGGGTGGGGGTTGAAAAGCGCGCGCAGAACACGGCGCGACCCCAAAGGCAAAAGTTTGGCTCGCGCACACGCACGCACACACATGCATACATACATATATAAATATATATTTATATGTTTGTGTATGTGTATCTATGCATGTTGGTGTGTATACCGTATGTGTGCGTGTGTTTTGTTGCTCCCCTCCCTGGCACCAACTATTGCGGCCGTTTATTTTTAGCCAAGTCAGCCAAAGTTGCTCAAGCCGCCAACTTGAAAACAAAAAAAAAAATATATATATATATATATATTTATATAGATGTACATACATATGTACATACGTATGTATGTCGAAAAAATAATAATATTTTTACATTTCGTTTGTGCGCTGCTTTTCATTTTGACTCCTTTTCAACAAGAGCACAAAACGAAATAATATGAAATAAAACAAAATGACAAAAATTCCGCTAAGGCAGCAGCGGCGTGCGCAGTAGGGGTCCCAGCTCATTGCCGGTAATGTGGGGTAGCGATCATTACAGCCAAAGCCAAGCTTTATGCTGTTGTACAACACTGGCCTGCACACAGACCTACCATACATGTATATGCACAAAGTCGACGATCTCCAACACTTATTTGTTGCTATAAGCGTAGCTTTGTGACGTCACATTTCTAAGACCCCGTGCTACGACGCCACTGTGCGTTCGCAGCAAAACAAAACAAAAACGAAAGAATAACAACGCTGTAGAGGGGGAAAAAAAAACATGAAATGAAAACAACAAACCGTCGTTG